>NC_134311.1:75549089-75631589 GCF_949628215.1 Phalacrocorax aristotelis | reverse complement strand
TCCCACCCCCTTCTCCTTTCAGCACCAGGAAATTCTTTCAGAAAATTGAGAACTCCTCTCCCACCCTGAACTGACCTTCACAGACGTTTGATCTGAGTGTGCACAAAAGTCAACCTTTTGTACTGTCTTTTGCTGTCCTCAGACCAGATGTGCAGCAGGGCCAAAGACTGAGCCCCTTTCACCTTTCCTCATGTCTCAGCCCTGCTGTTACACAAAAAGGCAAATTGCTGACCATGCAGAACAAAAAAGGAAATTGTTAAGTTTTTGTTTGTTTGTCTTTAAACACAAGTATAATATTGTACTATGTTTTTGTATTGGGGATAGCCCAGATCATCAAAATAACAAAATATGGCCTTGTAAAACTGAACGTCCAAGAGAATCCCCTCTCTCTTGTCAACTGTACTCAAGCGGGCATTTATGAGCCATTGTGCCCGCTGGTATAGATGGTGTTTAACTTATAATTTGCTAGGACAAAGACTGAGTCCCGAAACGAATATTTTTGCCATATTTTTGCTGATTTGCTGTTGCATGATGATATAGAAAATGTATTTGGAAGGAGGCAGGGCTGCGGCTATTTCAGATTGCAACATTGTGGGGCCTATAGCAAAGGGTTGTTCTGCTTCATGTGGTTCACAATAATTGGTTAAATCCTGCAGCTATTCCTCTGGGCTTTTTACATCTGGGTGAAATATTTTTAGCAAGAGAAAAAGTACATTTTTATGCACACCTCTACCTGTATTGTTCTATCAACAAGTATGAATTTATAAGGTCAAGTCTCATCCTTCAAGTAGTCTTCATATACACATGCACACATGAAAGAAAATGGTTTTAGGAAATGTCAGAATGCTTTATATCAACATTTTCAGAATGAACTAGAATGTTTCATTTCAAAATGTCATTTTCATTTTGAAATTGATCTTTCTAAAGGGTAAGAAAAGAAAAAGAGAAAAAAAAAGGCTTAAATAACTTGAAAATGAAACAACATTTTCCAATTTGAATGAAACTTCCTGGTGTACAAACCCAAGCCTATTGATTTATTTCTTTTCTCTTTGCTGTTGAACTCCAAAGACTAATATTCTCACAGGTCAAGTTTTTTTCTGTTTCCAAACCAGTGGTCAACTAGAAGTATACTTTCTGTTTTCTCTGTGCCTGCACACCAGGTGTATTGTCAGGTATAACTTGCATATCTGAATGATGCACACGTGGCTACATGGCTGTGTAATTCCTACCCCGCTCTGTTTAAAGGCATGGTAGGTACAATAAATTAAATGAAAATCTTGTCCAAGGAACAGTGTCTACACACACACAACTTTAGTATCCCATGACATTTTAATGAAAAACGTAATGAAAACAAAATAAGCAAATAAAATAGATCAGTACAAACTACCTGCATGTACTTGTGTTACAGAGAATTTTTCTCCTTAAACGCCTATGTAGTCTCTCATTTTCGTACGCTCAGAATAAAAATAAGGAAGGCAAGGAGAGCTGGTGTGTCATGATTCATCATGCCCATGGATGGCCAGGCCCATCTAAACAGTTTGTTTTAAATAAAAAGCAACTCCTGGTCCCTCATCTCTTTTCCCTTGCTGATTACGGTTGGACTTGATGATCTTAAAGGTCTTTTCCAACCTAAATGAATTTATGTGTCTATTATTCTATGATTTTATTTTTGGTCCAAGCTCCTTCCTCCCCTGGCTCCCTCATTTGTTGTGTACACCTTGTACAGATTCAGGCCTTCGTTTCATCCCTCTCTGGTCTGATTCAGTTCACTTATATTGTAGCAAAAATATTCAGTTTATTGTCAAATGTTTCAAATGAATGTGAGTGATAGAAAAAAAGGGGGGAGGGAGGAAGTCACCTCTCTATCAGCAGTAGTGAGTCATTTACTCAGGTTTATGTCATAACACAGGACTTCAACCTCATCATTTTTCCCTCTTGTTTAAATTCCTTAAAATAATCTGGCCTTTAAAATAGTGAAATTATTTACTTTAGCTAAAATCAATGCATGTAATACAATATACTTTACTGGAAAAAAGGTTTTTGAGGTACAGGAATTAAAGATAATACAAGTAAATAACCCTGGTCAAACTGGATCCTTATGAAACTCAGAAGTCAGTCCCCAAGAAGCCTCCAGAGGCAGTTCATTGCTGAAGAGGGATATATCCAGTTGATTTCCAAATAGAGAGAAGGTGTATAAGATAATGAAAAAAACAGTATAATAAAAAATATTACAGAAAAAAGCTGATTAATCCCCCCAAGACGATACCTCCAAGGCTTTCACCAAATCTTTGGGCAAAAATTAATTCATTTAATCTTCCATATTTCACAAAAATCTCATATTACAAAAAAGATTTATCATAACAGGAGACTTCAGAAAGCTCAGATATGTTTCATTCTCTCATGAGACTAAGGTCAGAACCTTGTTGTGCTAATATTTATATGAACAAGTCCTTTCCTCAAAGTATTTGCAGTTTAAACAAGTAGGCATACAGGAATAGGGATAAGGAACATTATAAGAGGAATTCTTGAAAGAAAAAATGATTATATAGTTCACCTGCTGTGACCTAAATGCTCAGATATATGAAGAGATGCATGAAGAGATTATACTGTATAATTTCTTGCCCCACGCCAGTTGAAGAACTTTCCCCACCCTTAGCAATAATGGTGAAGACGGTGGTGTGGTCAGCATTCCCAGTCAAACGTATTAATAGAAAGCGAAGATGTTTGTGGTTTTAGCTAATATTTAGTGTTGTGATTTGCAACAGTTTATGTTTGAAAACACCACGCATTCTTCCACCTCCAGCACAAAGATAAGACAGACACCTATGTCTAGGCAGATCTATTCAGAGCCTGCAATTAAATCCCCAGATGCTGTTAAGTCTAAGACCACAAAAACTGTAGTGCAGTGTTGAATGAAGGAAACTCTCCCAAGTCCTGAGGCAGAGCTTTAACAAAGGAAAAGACCTTCTTTTCCATTGGCACGTTTACCCAACCTTATTTTGGAAATCTTCCCATCATTAATTTAAAGGTATTAAATGAACAAAGATCAGCAGAATTAGCAATAAAATGCCCTGGCAGTTGCTGAAGCTGTAATTCACAGTCTGGCACCCTAGTTGAACAACTGGAATAGTATTTTAAGCAAGGAATCACAACCTATCTGTGATTTAAACCATGCTTCTCCCTTTTTTAAATAGTTGTTTAAATACCAATTAATGATTAAGCTCATATTTCTTAAGGATTAAAAGCATCTATATCTACGCATATTTGTCAACATTAGCGTAAAAACAGTTGGAAATTGTGAACAAAGTGCTGTTAAGTGACTGTATGCAACTGCACTCTGGAGTTCCACTTGCAGCTAATATCACTCACGCTATTTCTGTTGGGTATCCCAGCTGTTTTACACCTATAAATTGATAGGAAAGAACATGAAGTCTCTCGGTGGTCAGTGCCGATGGTCATACATATCGTGTATGTTCAGCCGGTGAAATACCACGGGGTAGGGAGAAGGTGTAAATTACTCAGAAGTGGTCTGATTGGTGGTGCATGCTTGAAACAGCTGTAAGGGGTCCTGAACAAAGCACAGCAGTTGTAGTGAGAAAACTATTAGCATATGCATGAATAAGTGGGTGTGAAAATGCTGGCTATCAACACGCAGTGTATACTGTATTCCAGCTGAGTAGGTGTAAAAAACATCCTCTTGACACAGAAGTGTGAATTTCAGGGAGACAAGCCTGATGAAAGCCAAAGATTTGTATTTGTTTCATTTGTTTAGATAAAAGGCCATGTACTTTTCTGGCGTTATTCTGTTATCATTACATGAAATTTGCCCCAGTTTAAGGCAAACAAAGCAAGCTGGTGAACAGCACAAAATAATAGGATGATGGCTGGGTAGCACTGAGAATCACAACAGATTTTGAACCAGCTCTTTGAGGCCGCAGATGCAACTTTCTCACTGGTAATATTCAGCAGAACTTCAGTGCCTTCACCAGGCTACACAGAGGTCATGGCCCAGACTTCTGTATGGCTCTTTATTGTATGTGCCTGTTAAGACTAACACTAAAAATCAAAAGAGAAACTGAGCCATTCCTTTGCTGGAGAGCATAAAACCTCTCCACTGAAAAAGGACACTTGAAAATCCTGCTCCTGGGCACTTGAGGGCATTTCATATTTCAGCCATTCACAATTTATATTTATTTGAAAAATTGTGTTGCTCGGCAGTCTTTTCTAATAGCAATATAATGGTATTGCAGCTGGAATTTAATGGTACACTATTACACTTCAGGGCAACCACAGCACAAGTGTATCAATTCTGGGATGAGTCAATGGTGAAAGAGCAATATTGAGGCCATATTTTTCCTCTTTCTGTACATCAGTGGGACAGAGGTATAGAACTTTTGGCAGAAATGTAAAAGATTATTTTTCAGTGATCTAGTTTTATTCCAGACAAATTTCTCTATCTCTTACTTGCAGCTTTGCAGTACTACCTTGTTCTACTCTCTGACAGGATCTGTCACAGTGATATCAGAAGACTTATCAACAAAGCAATAAATGGCATGATCACCCACCTCATTTGCCTTTCTTTTTAATATAACTTTTCAACCTTCCTTGAATTTATTTTTTCTGTCATAGATAGATTGAACTTACAGTTGACACAACAGTTACAAAAGCAGTAAGACTTGTTGGTTTAAAAGCATACTTTTAGTGGAGAACTTGAGAAAATGTTCTCTCTTTTGCTATTAAACCTTAGTTTTGCAGCTGATAGAAATGCCAGTTTCAAAATGAGATCAAGCCAGACATATTCCATGTTTTTCTGTAGGGGTCTCGATTCACTAATTCATTTAGGGAGAAAAGGCATGAGACCATAAGACTGGCCATGCTGGATCTGACCAGATGTTCACCAAGGCCAATATCCCCTTTCCACTACTTGCTAGAAGATGGTAACTAATGTAAAGCAGAACAATGGGCAGTCTGCAATACATTTTCCTAGGGTACTCTTACAGCCTTCAGTGGTCTGTGTCTTGGAAACTTCTTGAACTAGAGGCTGCATGCTTGTATTTTGTGGCCTTAGGTAGATTCTCCTTTCATTTCTTTATCTAATCATTTCCTGAAGTCAGTGAAAAATTAAATTATTAGACTAAGAAACAGCAAATATATTTTTCCTCCATTTTGCATTTATCTGCCAGTCTACATATATAAACATTGTATATATAGATATAGATATATATGAAAGAGAACAGGGTTATATGTAATTGCCATTGCTGCATTAAGTACCTTCCTAGAGAAATTAAAAGCAATGGCAAAATCTCAAGTCAACTTCATGCCCAGGAGGATCACAAATCTCTACAGGTTTGATAAACTAAATTACCTTGCACTGATCTGCATGTAGTTGTTTAACTTGGGAAAGCAGTCATCATGGATTCAGAGATACCTGGAGAGGATGTACTATTGCAGCCTAGAGATTAAAGTCCTTATCTAAGTGGCTGAAGATCTTGAGTTACTGTCAAGATCATTTATAACTAATTACATTTTAAAAACCTATCATTGGATAACATAATAAACAATCTTACGAACAGATAAGACAATTTAAACCTTTTCTTTTACAGCAGAATACTAAGGTGGAAGTCTGTTTTCTTTCCTTTTCACCCTGCAGAATTTGCTGCCTAATGGCTGAGCTTCAGAGGTGGGTGGATCTAAATACCTGGGCTATAAATAATTATGGTACTCCCCTGATTTATCCCAGTATATTCTTTTGTCGGTACAAGCCCACAGGCTTTGTATTGACCTGACAGTACAGGGTCTCTGAACAGAGTACATAAGTTAGTTCTGTGTAATGAACAATAGCTTTTTGTGTTCTTTGGGACTGGCGGAGGCTATAGTGCACTTTCAAACTGCATCTGGGAGCCCATAAAGAGAGAGCAGATCGTGCCAAGAAAATGTGGAGAGAAAAAGAAAGACCTAAGTGGACTGAAAACTGAGGAGAAGGAATCCCCCACCATGAACTTCATACAGGTCTCTGCATCAGGACACTGTTGACTTGTAAACCTATCTCATGCATTCCTCTTTGGGAGGACTGAAGCTTTCAACATTGTACAGAGGAACATTGGGAGAGTAAGCATAAAAGCAAAGAGAACTAGTAAGTTTTCTTACAGCTAACATTTTAGCTGTAAAGAGCTTTTCTTTGTTAATTTTCACTATGTGTATCAGTACCAGAACTAATACAAAAAAAAGATTAGGTTTTTATTAGGCTGTTAAACACCAATTAAACTACCAATGAAGTCCTAGCTCCAAATACAAAAGATAGTGTTCCCTTTTGCACCAACAACATTTTGAGTGTAATACCTTCAAGATATAAGAGTTTGGATATATCGAGACTAGGACAGAAATTATAGTTTTCTCCACTTCATATGTGAATGACAGTATTGCAGGATATATATATACAGTTTCACTTCTTTTGGTCATATTTTCATGTAAAACTGCCCCCAACTGCTGTACTTTGTTCTGAAATCAACTCCATGGATAGACAGTAAGTGAGTTGTGAACATTTCTAACAACTGACCCACCTGAGAGTAGTGGGCATGAGAATCCCTATTTATCATGGAAGAAGGGACCAGAATCAGGGCCAGATTAGAACACGTTGCTCAAGTCTCCACTTACAATTTAAAGAATTGTAAATAGTATCAGTAGTCCAAGTAGGCTACCACAGTAGTCAACTAAAAAAAACAGAATTTTAGGTCCTTTTAAGCTTATACTAGAAAATATAGGAAAGGTGTCTATACCTTTACAGAAGCTGAAGTTGTTAAGAAATGTTGGTTGAGATCACTGTCTTGGACATAGGGGCTTAAATTTTGCAATAAAGCTCAGTTTAAGGAAGAAATTTCCTTTTGGGATTTGTTTTCTTGTATATTATGCACTAACAAGAAGTTTAAATGACTACCACATGTACTAATTAGAGTAATTAATAAATTAATAATTATAAAAAACAACTATAATAACTTTAACAACAAAACAGATCTGGATGTAAAAGAAAACATAGCATTCCTATAGGTAGGATATAAATTTCCTGTTCTGCCTTAGCCAGAGTTTGTTAAGGCTAGTTGGGGGAGGAAGAGGAACACAACAGTGAAGTAGAAGTTTTAAGGCTCAGAGCAAAACCTGCCAATGAGAAAACAATCCAGAAGATACTGCCTGGCCTTTGAAAAAAGTATGTCACCAGTGAGTAATCCTTTGATTGGCCACAAATCTCAGTTCTTGGTCTTGGAGAAATCTGTCGGATATATAATAAAACAAAGCAAAGCAAAGAAAAATCAAATGAAATTTTATTACATTAAATTAATAAAAATTAAAATAAAACGCACATATAAACAGTGAAATGTCTAGGAATTTCTAATTTTTGCTGAAAGATCCCCTTCTCTTTTTCAAATGTCATCCCTAATTCTGTAGTGTATCATGCCATCACAAAGACATCCATTTAATCAAATGCCTTCTGCACCTGGGACACTGCTAGTCAATATGTAGTAAACAACCAATGTGTTCCAATATAAAGGGGGGGACACTATGTTGCAGAGAGATCCATTGATCTCAAATGGCAGAGTTAGTCTTCTTTTGTGAAAAGAATCTTTCAAATAAAGCTACTTGAGTGTTTGAAGGTGTGAGTACTTTGATGTTTTAAAGCCTCAATTATTTAGGTACCACAGAACTGAGCATTGTGTATCTGCCAAAGTCTCGTTTAAAAAGCTCAGACGGCTAAGATGTCATGTTCTGTTCAAAGTCTTCTGGTGACTGAAATTAAGAGAAAAGCCCTTTCATTTTAGTGACTCCTAAGGCTCTCTCAGCAGCCACTCTGTTGTGCTTCAGCATGACACCATTAAATGCTTGCTTGCAATTTGAGTACATTGTCAACAGAGCAGATGGATTCTAACTAAGGAAGTGGTATTTATGCTGATAGGCTGTGGTAAAAGCAAAACAAACAAACAACACTTCTCCCCCCTCCCCTCCCCCAGCTTCTGGTATCTCTTATTAAAGGAATAGGATTCAAATGCCTGGCTGAAAAGCAGTTGTACTGATACCATCATCTTTTAAAATTAATTCAGCCTTTGTCTCCAGGATTGTGTAAAGGCAAGTGTTCACCTATCCTCAGTTTACTACAGTTGAGAGAGGGCTATTCTGTCAATGATGCATTATGCTGCTTTCTTTTATTACTAACCTATTATTCATTATTTCTATGTAGACTCCTGAGCTAAGTTGCATTACCGTAGTTCAGCAAGTCAGCAAAATCTCACCCACAGAGGAAAATGTGGTAACCACACAGCAATGAGATCACACTTTAAACAAAATGGTTAAATAGAAATAGATGGTTGAGAGAGGCAAGGAAAGATTTACACGTGGTATTGTGAGTGTGAAAACACAGGCTGAATCCAGCTTTAGGCTCATAACTGAGGTATTTAGGCTATAATATTTTAGATAAATTACTCTCTGCTCCCCCTTTAACTGCTGGAAAGCTACAGGAACCTCCAGGGTGATTCAGATCTAAGCAGAGTAAATTGCCACTTCAGGAAGTATGTTTTTCTCTTTTGATTATATAAATAGACTAAGCTACTAAGTAAATGGTCTTAGCTAAGAACCTAAATTTGATGGAATTAATCTTTGCCTTTCTTCCTGTTCATGAAATAAGATGTGTTTCCTGATTAAAAGAGGGAAATAACACGAAGAAAGAATTGAAAGCCAGGTGGAAGAGTTAAAGGTGTAACAGGCAAAGAGACAATGGATGTATCGGTATCATTTGCCATTCTTTAGGGTTGAGTCCAAATGTGAGTCCTGGGCAAAAGACGAAAGCAGCTCTGAAAAGACAGATTATTCAGTCACTGCCTGTTAGAGTATTTTTGATAATTTTTTTTGAGGTATCTTGTGGACAGCCACTAGATGGACCACCAGCTTGAAACAACGCAGCAGTTCCTGCAGTGCAGTGAAGTGGTGTAGGCCAGCAAGTTGTCCTTTCCGGCTGTCACATCACCACTCAGTTTTCACACACAGGGTCCTTCATGTTCATACTCAGTGAGTGTGGACACGTAGGTGGAGAACCAAGGTCTGAGGCATGAACTGGTAGAGTATTGTACCCCAGCATCTGGACCCTGATGTATCAAAAGACAAGTCTGGGTGTTAAAGATAAGCAGCTGAGAGTTAATATGCCACAAGTGGTGTTAAGATGAATCTCTTCAAGTAGTTTTTGTTCAGTCTGTTCAGATGTTGGTACTCATTGCAAAAAAAACACTACCTGTTGGCATTTTGTAAAGTACTTATCCTCTGTTCTACCATGTAAATACAAACTGAGAGAAGAGTAGTGTCTACAGATAAAGAATTTAGCCCCAAAACTGTCATTGTGCTGTTACTACATCACATTTCCTTGCAATAAGGAAGATCTTTCAGCTTCAGGCGGATTAGGGCATGGGTACGAAAAAGCTGGGTGTGGAGGCTGTTAACAGAATGACTTGAGTCAACTGTCAATTCCAGGGTTCATTGTGGGCACCTTAGGAGTTAGAAGCCTGACAATAGGGACTTTGAAGTTCCCTGCAACTCTAAAATGAACCATTTTGATTTCATCATTTCACTGCCATCTTCAGCTAAAAGACATCTCCCAAGAAAAATGCAAACTTTTATCCATGCTGAATACTATGTGCTTACGTATGTTTTGGATTGGGGAAGAATCTGCTGGTTTTGTTTACCTTTTTCTTTTCTTAAAGCAACACCATAAGAGTACTTCTTCACGTGACTTTGAGAGAATTTGACACCTTGATCAGTCTTCTGTCCTTATGTAAATTTTTCTTAGTTATATGAGAAGTTACCTGGAGAGAAGAATGTAACATAGTTATTTAGACAATTAATTAAATTTGTTTGAGTTCCTCAGTTCAGCTAGCTATAAAAGGTTCATGTCTACTTTAAAACAAAAGCTGTGAGTTTAATTAACTTGACTTCTTCCTGATCCTGGAGGAAGGGAGAGGTATCAACATGATTTTGACTTCCTCCAAATTTCATCTGGTATACAGGGGGTGCCAATTAGAAAGATAGATGGACACTGAAAGTTCCTCCAAGCCCTTATGCTGAGCAACCTTATTAGTTATCACTGTTTTGTGTAGCACAGACAGGTAGGTAGTCACACCATTATGAAGGAAGTTAGATGCCCTGTCTAAACCAGGTGCATCAAATGCCTTATTTCAATGTACCTGCCTACAATAATATCAAGTTGAGAATGGAGATATCTCTGTTGTCTCCAAGGAGAAATTATAAAAAAACCCTCATATATTTGTTAATGAGATAAAGCTGCAGGTCAATATCATTTTTAGTTAATTTCTAGCTGTACTTTTAAAATATTAGGGGGAGAGGGAGAGAAAGAATAAGCAGGAAGATAAAAGAAAGAGGGAAAACATAAGATATAATAATAATAAAAAAATGTAAAGCCAGCTAGTAAGCTAAAGTGACTTTAATTTTTCTGGTTTATTAAAACATATTCAAGTCTTTGATGGTCTATGAAATCTGGTATCCCATCAATTACAATCTCAAAAGATTTCTGAAACATTTTTAAGAGAGAAGTAAGTAAATTATGGGTTTGTCTTTTAAAGTGTGTTTTATTATGTCATTACTTCAAATAATGTCAGTAACTCGGTACCAGTTTGAATGGTTATGGAACATTTGTAATTCAAGGGGGTGTGATTATCAGTGTATATTCTGGTATAAAAAAGACTTTAGCCAGATTACTTTTTATCGGCTCATGAATTTAGATGCAGTTCCTTTAGCTCCATAACGGAGCTGTCTGGGGGTAGATATATGCAGTCCTCCAGATTGGCTGCCATTGAAAACTTGTAGTGTGAAACTTGATAGTTTGTATTGGGAGGAACTCTACTGGTTCATCAGTAAAGATGCTTTGAAGCAAAAGGAAAAAAAAAAAAAAAAAAAGAAAAAAAAAATACTGAAAGTCAGCCAGCCATTTCACAGCTGAGATGTGTTTCTGCAACTCATCCCATGGCCAAAATGTGCTGGTCAATCACCAGAACCCATTCAGTGGATTTAATGCATGTTTTAGCTTCTTCCCCAACAAACAAAACCTGTACTCTCTCTGACATGAAACCATTAATTTATATGTCAAATTCATTTTTTATACTTAGTGTGTTTGCATTTAGATTCTAAAATCATTTGCAAAGTGGGGAAGGGGGGGGACAGAAGCAAGGGTTGGCAAAATTCATAGTACCAGCAATTTTCCATCTTTTAAAGATTAAATGCAGCACATTTTACATACACCTACGTGACTATCACACACAGCAAATAATTCAGTAACTTCAAATGATTTAGCTGGCAAGCTGTATGCCTCCAAAAAAAGCCAGTGGAATAATGCAGAGGTTACTTGTGTGAAGTTGGTCAAATGGTTTTTCAAAGATGACAAAAAGTCCTTCTTATGAAGGAAGACACAAGTCTTGCTTCTGGTTGATGCAGATTAGCTGTGGCTAATATAATATGTACATTTCCTTCAGGACATAGCTGAATATAGTCACAGCTTACTGACTGATCTGCTGGAGTTGGACTTTGTTAGGTGAACCCTGTAAGTAAAAGAGTTCTTTAGTAGATATAGGGGCAGATTAGGAAGGAAAGGACATAGCTTATTTAAAAAAAAAATACTAGGATTTATTTCAGCAAAGTAAATAAGCTTACAAAGTATGAGAGCACTATGAAGGAAAGAAAGGAAAGTTTTAATGGTTCCTTGCATCTCCTGAGCAGACCCTGCTGTTGTAGGATATTGAGAGTATTGGCTACATTCACAGGAGATTTGGGGAACTGAGATCCTCAATATTCTGGGACATTCTAGCTTGGACATGACTTCATGTTGGTGGGGACTGCAAAGCTTTGAGTTTTTTCAAAGAAAAGAAAGAACTAGAAAGGGAAGCTATTCCTTTCTCTCCCAATATGGGTGGAAGGAGTTATAAAAGAACTCATTAGTTTGTGTTCCCACAGAAAGGCAGAATTGGTTTAATGTGTTGTAGTGCAGAAATACAGAGTGGGGAGAATCCATAGCTAATGCTGAGTGTAAACTCTTTGACAGGATTAGTATGGTCACCAGTTTTTGCTAAGTGGAGTAACACATATTGAGAAGAGCTGATTCTTTGAGGTTAGACTGTGAACCAATGTCTTGGTTTCTGATAGGAGGTCTCAATGTTCATCGAAGAAAACTTTATAACTCATCCCCCAGCTGTTAAGTGTTGTCAAACTTGCTTAAAAAACAAGCTGTGAGTCATTTATTTTGTCTCAGGTGAGTATAAGTTTATGCTGATGCTAAGTGTTTGGAATATTTTAACTACAACTTGCAAAGATCTACAGAGTGCATTGATGGTCCAATCCAAACACTGCAGTATTGGTGTTTAAGATTATAATATGAATGAAGAGAAGAAGGTCAGATTTTTTTGTGGTTGGTTTGTTTGTTTGTTTTTTAATTAGTGTGGAAAAGGTACAAAAGTTGTAAGCAAGAAGAACCAGATTTAGCAGGAACTCAAGGGAAAGACTAGTTTGGATGAAGCCCTTAGACAGTGCCATAACTGTCCAGGACCTTTATCGCTATTCCTTGTCCTCTAAACCCCCTTCTGTAACAGCAGTAAAAGAAATAATATAAACCATGGCTTATATATTTATGTGTTATTGGTGCAGCACTTTACAAACATAAAGTGCTATGCAAGTGCCATTGTTAGTATTATCAGGTGAGTTTCTCCTTGCATAAAAGAGAAAAATTGCATCAATACAATTGCTGTCTCTTGAGTCTCTGGGAGTTTTTAATTAATACTCTAGGACTGAAACTTAAGATAAAGTACTGGGATTTTTAGTGACTATACCTACCTTTGCTGGTGGCCTACCCACATTTCTTGGCATGTTTATAATCCCTTAACATATGCATCTTGTGTCTGATGTGTCCCAGCTTCCTCTCTTTTATTTTTATTTTTTTTTTTTAGTTTTCCTGTTCAGAAAGTATTTGAGTACAGGCTTAAATGTAGGTATGATATCCCATTGCTACCAGTAAGATTTAGGCATTTTCGTAAAATTTAGTGGTTTGCTGGAGAGGAGTGATCTACAAAACTTAGCATCCCACTTGTATAAAAATTAGGCAAAATAGTGTCAAAATAGCATTCTTTATCCATTAATTACATTCACTTGGAAGTGACAAAAATGTAAAATATCATAATACAGAATCAAACAATCTTTTCTTTTTTTCTGCAAAGATGTCTTGATGCCATCTGTGGAGTAATGTACAGTCACTGATGTTGAGGGCTACTTTGATGAGAGACTATAACATGGGCAATGCATATATAATTTCCATAGTAAGTACTAGCTCAAATGCTGACTGTTTTCCAGGTGACCTTGGTTTTTGGTGGTTTTTTTTGGCGGGGGGGTATGTGTATGGGTTGTTTATTTGTTTATTTATTGTATTGTTACTCAGATGAAGGATTGACTGAAGCACAAGAAAGTAAAACTATTTTCCCAGGCTTCCCTTCCAGTGAACAAAGATGTACACCTATTAAATGAGCAACTGTAGGTAGCCTTATTCATTAAACATCAAATATGCCCCTTCATTTCGTTAAATGCTCTGTGTGGACATAGTTAAATGACAAGAAGTGACTGAGTCTCAGCACTGATTGGCAGCGGGCATCAATCATTATTCTGGCAAGGATCTTCAGGAACATATCACTTTGTAACAAACCTGGCAGGTTTGAATGGGATTATTTCAGATTGGCTTACCAATAACTGTCATACCTAAAATCTCAACACAATAAGAATTCATCACTAGTGCCAATCACACACTTTGTGCCAAACTCAATTCACATCCTCCCCTGGATAGTCTTGATCCACCCTAATATGCCAAACAGAATGACAAGGCTTCAGAGCTGAGGCGGAACAAATGGTACAAAATACCAGAAACAAGATTGGAGTCTGTGCTGTCATTTAGGGAAATGACAAAGAGTTTTGTACTAAAGATCCACCATTTCCTCGGTCATGACCCCACAGTACGGAAAATAGCTGAATACAGCAAGCAAAAGTAATAATTTCAAATGACAATTAGTGCAAAGATACCTGCTGATCAAGGGGACAAATACTTTGCACATCGATCTACTACAATAACAGGGCCCAGGGTCTTGTTATCACTATGCTTGAGTACTAGTAGGAGGTAGGAAAATATAAGACATTTAGTTATAGAGGGAATAAATGTAACTTCTGAAGTCATATAGAAAGTTTCTGTTAAAGCTGAATTGAAATGTCTTTGCTGCTGCCATGTGACAGCCATAGTAGCAAGTGGATACATTTCAGAAAAGGTCAGACCTTATATGCAGACATCCAGTACAACTTTCAGGGCCAAACTGGGTAGCCACTAAAGATGGAAGAACAGAGTTTATTATTCATGGAAGTAGGTGGTATATAAATTAACTTGAGAGAGAGTTGGCTTTAAGTCAGCTCTACATACCATAGTAAATATCAAAAATAAAAATTGGGTCTATAGAAAAAAAGAAAGGGAACATGGGAAACAAATCTTACACATATTGGGCAGACACTTTCCAAGACACACTGCCTGATGAGACACTGTGGAGGTCCTGGGGTAACAAAGGATTCATGCTACCTGTTTTCTGCCACACCTGCTTAACCATATCAGCTGATTTTTGATTAGCTCCACATTGTGAATGAGACCATAGGGGGTTTTGTCTTCTAGGTCCTACAATAATATGATATCAACCTTAAGTTAGAACACTCTATGGACTGACTAGAGTGTAGCAGAAGACTTATATTTTAGAATAAATGAAAGTCAGTTGTGTACAGAAAGTACTGAAGGTGAAGTTTCCTTTTGAAACCCCAGTGATGGAGAGAGCCGGGGGGCATCACAGACTCACAGATTTCCACCATCAACAGAACACCCTCCTGAAATGACCTGTGGGCTGTTAAGTAGCAGTGGAAATATCACTCATGTTATTCAGCCTACCTAACTGTGCTTTGCTAAGGAGCCAAGGAAGGAAGTGTATTTTTCCTAGATTCCCTTTACAACATGTGGCAGAAGAGAGAACAGCATCTTCAGAGAGCAATTAACTTCTTAAGGGTCTAGGGCTTTAGGGCGCATCGGCAATCTCACACTACAATGTATTTATATATTTGCATTAAGTGGATACTTCTACAAAGGATAACAAAATGGTTTTGGAAAAAAATATGTAAATAAGACCTACAGTGAATCCAAGTAGCGTTAGAAGCGTTTTATATATTAACAAGTAGATGCAGGAATGTGTCTTCTCAAAGACAAACTAAGAAGACAGACAGAAGCTCAGAAACAAGAATTCTGAAGACCTGAGTTCTTATCCTGGGGCAGAGATCATTAGATTTCCCTAAGATCTAGATTTACAGTAGGACCTAGCTGCATTTTCCTCTAAAAAGTTCAACTTCTGGAGGATTCGACAATACTCACAGTAATTTATTTTTTTTGCCAGGTAGTTATTTTCAAAATTTGTTGTTACAGCATTTAGCTCAGCAAACCAAGCAGCAAAAAGAAAACAAAGAAAAACTATTTAGAACTGATATAATGATATCAGTTTTTGTTATGAGTTAAACATTGCCTAATGCAGTTTAATAATAATGCATGTTCTGGCTTTTCTGAATATCATGGTAAAGTAAATAATAAATAATAAATAGTATTTGACTAACTTTAGAATTAGAATCAATGTATTGTTTTCATATGTACACCATGATAGTTTATCAATATGTTATACAAGAAAGTATTTTTCAGTAACATGAATGGAGATGTGTTAGGTTATTCCTGCTGATGACCTGGCCATTTCTTCAAGAGACTAGAAGTAGTCATTTTCTACTGCTGGGGAATTTTAAGTACAGTTTGTGAAAGAATACATGAAAGGAGAAAATGGCAGTGCTGAGGATCAATATGGTCCATTAATAATAAATAAAACGTTTTAAAAAGTTATTTATCTGACATCTTTGAATGAGTATGCAAGTGCATCCACAAAGAGCTATGTCACTGATGACCTGGTACGCAAAATGGACTGTCAGAGTAAACTAGACTTCTGAGTTCTGTAAACCTCAGTCCTCCTAGTACATTTATACTTTGCCTGGGAAGGTGGTGTAAAAGGATTAATATACCATTAGGGAGCAGCAAGAGCAGGCTGTTGAGGAGGGGAAGGTGAACCAGGAGCCGAGGGTGACAGCAAGGAGAGCAGGTCTAGTGATGGTACCCAGGATCAGCCACAAACAGTGATTGATGAAACAGGTCTGAGATCAAGCCAGGAAGCCTAATCAGCTGGTCAGGGTCAACATCAGTGAGGAATGTGGCACAGGCATGCCTGCAGTGTAGCTCAGACAAAGATCAAGGGCTCAGGCAACAAAGGTAGCTCCTGAGCCAGGGGACAGGAGTCCCAGGTGAGTCTCCTCACAGCTTCTTTTACACCTCTTTTCCCACCAGTCTAAATCCAAGGTTACGTGGCTGCATCATGAGCTGATCTAAAGCATATGCAGGCAAAATCCTAGGAGCATGAGTTGGGGAAAAATGTTGCAGAGTCTGTGCACTCAGAGTCCTTATTATGAGGAATCTTCAAGCAGGATTTTAAATTCATATTACTTTCAAACCAGGTATTTTCTGATATTGAGGTGGTCAGTTTTGGAGAGCAACCTGGAAGTTCATCATGGAGAATCCTGGTCCAGCTCTCCTACTCTGTGGTGACATGTCTCCACCGCAGTGATGAAGTGGAATTGCAGCTGGGCACCAAAAGAAAAGCAAATCCCAGCTAAGAAAGCCCTCAGGTCCTCTTCAGTTCAGAGGGTAGGTATGGAGTTTGTCTCTTCAGTGTTATTCTTAGTCAGTCTTATGAACTGAAAGAAAGTAGTGTAAAGAAAAATTACTTTGGTCTTGTGCTCGTATGGGAGCAGTTTTTGCACTGGGATAGGAACATAGTCTCTTTACTGTATCTCTCAGTCAGTTGAACATTCATACCTACGGCACAAGTTCCTCTGTTGTTGCTTTCCAGGTGGGTCAGATGGAAGATTAGCTGGAGAGCTTTCCCAATACCATTTCGCCTTTTAACCACTGTCAAAAGTTGGTGGTATTTTTCATAACATTTTCTTGACCCTACTCACTCTAATTTACGTGATACTTACAGTGCAGAATTTTCACAGTCCCTTTAATATGGACCCTAGTGTGTCACCAGATAGTTATATCTGTCCATCCTTGAAGACCAGCTTCGCTAGTGACTGCGTGGTACAAACCCAGTTACAAATGTGGCCCATCTCAGTCACCATCTTTGTAACGCAGATGGACTTAAACACACTTCAAAGCCCAAATTCCCTTTAAATTTGACCACTCTCAAAACACAATTTCAAAGTTTACAATCAGGCTCTAACATTTGGCACTCAGAAGGAAGTACCTGCAGAATCAATGTGCCCTAGTAAAAGTTTATTCAGCAATTGATTCCTCCTACCCGTTTCTTTTAAACTGTACATATGCCACATTAGTATGTATCACAGTAAATCATAAGTTTCTTTGTCAGGTGGCAATGGAAAATGTAATAGTGTCTACAGAAAAGGAGAAAAATATTAAACAGAAAGCAGATCTGCACATTTCAGATAAACAGAGACTTACTCCAGTTGTTTCATTTCCTATTGCATTGATTGACAAGTATCACATCAGGTCATATAGAGCTGAGAGATAAAGCAGTAGAAATAAAAAAGAGAACACCTTTTCTTTTTTTTCTCCTTTGTTAGGTCCTGTGTATTTGCCTTGTTACACATCTCTGAATTCACTTCAAAATTCACTTCATGTATTTGGGATGTGGACACTGGGCCCCAGAAACTTCTCTCCCTCAACACATGGCTATCTGGTTACAAACAAGAACACTCTCTTTCTGGATGAACAGTCGTCCATTTTAAAATGGATTCCAGCTCACTTCAACTAAAACCCTTTCCTGAGACTGTGAAAAAATTTAAGCAAAGCGGGAAAATGCATAGAGTAATAGCAATGAGCCACAACTGTGAAAAGAATTCCTCCGAAAGATTTCTGGTATCATCTAACTGAGACTCACTCGTGATTTATTTTTCCTCTTTCCTCTTTTATTTTCTCTTTAAACAGCAAATAATGAAGTCTTAATAATGAATGTGAAAACAGTTTGCTTCTTTCTTATATTTTAAATAAAATTATTAAAAATTACATGGGTAAAATATTCTGATTTTTACTAATAGCAGTGATTTTCCCAAAACAACAAAAGGAAAAATATAATACAACTTTTCTCTTTGAAATTATAACAATCATGAAGAAACAGAACCAGGCCTAATTTCAATGCTTTCAAAAATCTGTTCCAATTCTTCTGTTATTAGGTAAAGTTAAAAACCTTCCTCATTCACCTGAATGAGTAATCATTTATGGGATCAATTCCCATGAAATTATAGAGAAGTTATAACAAACAACTGATACATCTTTTCTGGTTTACCAGGATCTGTCTGGATCCTTCAAATAGAATAAGTCCCTCCAGGCCTAAATAGTAATAATTTTTAATCGCCTGATTAATTTAGAGATGAAAGAACATAGGCATCAAAAATAACATTATCAGTCTGGAGCACAAAATGGGCTGAAATTAGAGGAGATTACCTTTCTGGTTGAATCCAAGATAACGTGAAGTCAGGTAGTAGTCATTGTGACAATGTGTGTGTGGATATTGTAAAGCAGGGTTCACTAAATCAGATGGTGATACCTGAGTGAGGGATGGGGCAATCCCCTCTAAAATTCCTGGTTTATTTTGGGATGTTGTTGGAAGGTGGTCTCAAGCATGGGGGCCTGGCATGTGAAGCAGACAGAGACAAAGTGAAGCTGTTGTTTTGCATCATGGCATTACGTGGAAGTGAAAAATGACTATAGGAGGCATTGTTCTTCATTGGGTGAATTGACCATGATGCGCTTCTCATAGAAGTTCTCCATGAGAGGGCAGAGGGGTTCTGCTTCTAGTTCACTGGGATCTCTGTGTAGGACACTGTTAATGGTCCCTACAAAGGGATTTCAATCACTAATAGCGATGATTAAAATACAGATTTGGTCTTAAATCCAGGTCTCCCTTAAACAGTGCTCTGCTAAGCCACACTAGCCAGTTTCATTCTTGTCCTTCTGGATCCATGGCTCTTGCTCTACAATGCCTTCACTTCAGCTGGAGAGGCATATAGCATGGTCACAGATGCTGTTTTGTGTTTACAAAATTGAGCTACTTTCCTCACAGATAGGGAATTCTGTGAGGCTGAGAAGCTCATAGAAGCTGAGATGTGAGCTAGGCCCATATGTTTCAGGTTCTGTACAGGTGCTGTAAAGGCTAGATGTTATGTTAAATGCTTGCTGCACAACCTTGCCCTCGTCTTTCTTAAAAAACAGAGTATCTGTAAAGGACAGCCCAAGGGAATACTACACATGGCTAATTTCAGAAAGATAGTTTATACCCTGGAGATCATGCTTCCAGGGATGGCTTGTTCAAATAAGTGCTCAAATACTAAAAAAAGAGGGTTATTTTCAAACACACTGCTGTCCTCAGTGTCTCTCTGCTTTTTCCTCACAGTTGTAACTCCCATTAAATACCCAGGTTTCTTAATACAGTGGAAAGAGAAATGCAATGACTAATTTCCAGCTGTACTACGCACCTCAGTCTATTTTGAGATCTAATCCCCATGCTACCTACTTCACTTCTAGAAAACATCCCTCATGAGTTTTTAAAGAACAGAAAGAAAATGAAATGTTTACAGGCAGTTACACAGTCGATGCTCCTTCTTATACACTGAGGTTACATATTTACAAAAGTTTTAACATCAAATTCCTCCTCTTCCTTAGGGTATACTGAGACCTAAAACTGCCACCATTAAGAAAAGAACATGTAATGTTATGAAACTGTTTTCCTTTTTAGTGTTTGTTGTTGGAATTGTACTAGTTTATGTGGGAGCTGGAGAGCAAGAGAAATAAAGAAACAAAGGCAGATGGTCAGAAGATGCAAGCAGGCACAGAGGCATATTTTAATGGCCTAGATACTTATCTGTGGGACATGGGGGTTCCAGTCTCTTTTGCAATAAATTATAATTATGTGTAGGCTGCTTTCCTGTGGGAATGAGGCCACATGATCCATTGGTCTGTAGGTATATCTGGTTCTACCATATCTTTTGGAACTTCTTGACTGTTTCAAACTCAGTGGGGCTGAGGAGTGATGGTCTCAAGATAATTAGGTAATCACAGATTTGAAAAATAATAGTAACAGAGGAAGCAAATGAGGTATTTGCAGTAGCTAGATAGAACACAAGAATAGTTTCATCTTGTGAGGTCTTCACTGTGGAAGTCTGTTGCTGTACGATTCTATGGGAGAACTTATCTTGGGCCGCGTATCTCTGGGACACAGGGCTCTACCCACCCTGGGGACAGCGATGCACAGACATCAATATGATGGATACAAAATGTCCGTTTATTTGGCTGCGTCACACGCTTATATAGCTCTTGCGCTTCCTGTTCCTGCCACTCCTATGGGGAGGAGTCTATCTTTCCGTCACATCCCGTGATCTTCTGGTCACCAATCCCTGTCTATTCCCCTACAGAAGTCAAATACAAGTCTTCTCACAAAGCAACTCAAAGTCTTACTCTTCTCAAATGTCAATAAACCATCAAGGCAGGTGGCTTCAACATCATCTGGAAAAAAAAAGTAGCAGAACTTCCTGGCTTGGCACACACTAACTTTTAATGGCAAGAATGCACAAACTGTCTCCATTTCACCAGAGCTTCTTCAGTACAAGCAGCTAAATGGCTACTTACATTGATATTGCTACTAAAACACATAAATCACTACAGATGATTTAATAGGAAGACAAGAAAAAATAATATTATCAGTAAATGTGCGGATAACAGAAAATTCTAACATAAATCAGTAAAAAGTCAATTAACAAAAAACTCACAAGACTGTTGGAAACCAGGTTGCTTTATCTCCAGTGCTTCTGGCTGTCATTGGTGGAACCTCACTGTTTTCCTTCTGTGACATCATTCTTAACTTCTGGTTTGTTTCTCTTAATCATTTGTTTTCAATTCTTATGTGCTTTGGTAGCACAGAAAGATAAAAAACCTCTGAAATAACCAATTATGGAATAACCTGTAAGTTGGTGCAGTTTCTTCCTAATTAAAGTCATGATCCTGACAGCTTGAAATCATAGGTGAGTCATGACACTTTTCAAGAGTGGAAATGTAAATGCTGTTATCCCGCCCAAAGTGTACTTTGAATGCTTTTCAGTTTCCTCTTCAATCTTGGAATGGCAACTATATTCTTTCAATTTTCTGTTTAAGGTAAATTTCAATTCTGGATTATATATATGGTATCAGACAATCCTTAGTTTCTTTTCTACATAATTTGTAAAACATTTTGAGGACTTTGACTGTGGACAATATAATGTATATTTATGTATGTTTGTGTGTACATACATATAGAAATCTCTGTGGGGAAAGGTCTAAGCACTAAAACATTCCAAAATGTAAGAATTAAGATTTCCTGTGAAACCAGTAGTTTATCTCATTATGTAGTAGGATTTTGACTGTAGCCAGAAAGGAATTTTTTCTTCCTGTTCCAGAGATGAGACTTTTCAGATGGGAAGAAGATAATTATCACCTCCTTAAAATAGACAAATACACAAGCATTCAGATATGTTGTCACCTCAAACTTAGAGTGAGAAAGTGTCCTTCGGGGTTTTTGTACATTCTAGGGTATAGAGGAATTCCATTCCTGATTTTACCAATAAATCCATGCTTATTTTCTTTTTAAATTGGTACATAATGAACTGCATATTGCCTTTTGTTTGAATAAGCAACACCTTATTTTAAATAAAAATCATAAAATATTCACTATCCAGTATGTCATTAACATCTAATGCAGCTGGTTTTAGTGTTATGCCTACATAACATATATATTTATATACACATATATGCAAATACATACATACATTTAAACATAATACCAAACACACATACACTACAAAGAGAGAGATATATATATTCTCCATATAAGCATCCTCATACATGCATGAAGATTACTTCTCCAAAAATGAGAATTTTATTTTTTGTTTTCTGAACATTTACTTTTAAAGTTCAGGTTCTCTACTGTGAAGGAGAATGGGAATGTGGAAAACAGGGAATTTAATTTTAAAGATGGAGAAAGAAAAACAACAGGTTAATGTTTAGAAAAAACATAACCCAACAAATTAATCTTTTTAGCTCTCTAGATTTGAGAGGCTGCTGGTTATACTGATAGAGGGAAGAGCTCATTATACAGGGAACACATATGGTGTCCTAAAATATAACTCCTGGAATACATTATTTTAAAAACCATTATTTACTGTGTATGTAATACGCTTTTATTATTTATGGTCAGGTAGTTTTTAATTGGAAGTGGGCTGGGTGCCTTCCAAGGGGTTGGTACCATTTGCAATGAGTCTTTGACTGATAATCAAAGAACACATATTTAATTATATGCTAGTATTTTGTGTACCTTTAAAGGGGCATCTGGGGAGGAGTTAATCAGCATTCTGTGGGGTAACCCCCCGAAGTGTTCTCAGAATCCCATTCTGCATAAATACGTCTCTTTTGCAATAGAATAAATGATTTATACTGCTTGCAGTCCTCTTTTTTAGGATGCCAAATTTTCTAGGCAAAATAATAATGATGATGATACTAATACTAATACTAATACTAATACTAATACTAATACTAATACTAATACTAATACTAATACTATTACAATACCTGAATCAAATTGCTAACATATTTGTGAACTTTAACGACAGTTTTCTTTGAACACTTGATTTTTTTCTCTCTCTTCCTTTCTATAACACACAGCAAAGAATACTATTTAATATACTTATTGCTCAGAAAACAGTTCCTGCCTCTGTCAAGAGTCCAGCCTTATTTCTATTTCAGTGACTGATTTTTAATTTTTTTTTTTAATGAAATGGGTGCTTTCTCTGAATCATGTTTGGCTGTACAGACTCAAAGTGGAATTATGGACACTGCAATAAGGAAAGAATGTAAAAGAAAATTCAAGGGAGGAGAAAGACAGACAGACAACAAAGCTGAGAGGTGTACCTCAAAAGTCTGTTAAACCAGATCAGTGTGTAGTGTCCAGATTTTGCTCCAGTCTGCTTTACCTTGATCTAACATATTTGCACATCATAACCTATCAGAGTTAGAACAGGGATCTCAAGGGTATTGATGGTCCTGTGATATGGCGTTCAGGAGGGTCTACAGTCCTCCACTCACAGTATTTAGAGTACTCATTGGGATTGCATCTGGGACCTATCATTGGGAGGGACCACAAAAAGTTATTTAAACTCTCTAAACATTCCTCAAAAATAAAGGAAAGAAGAAACTTTTGGAATAAGGACCCCTGTTTCACACAGAAAAACTTATCTTTTTTCTCATGTGCTATTGCTACATTCCAGACCAATATGATTTGCTATGAAAAATTATCAAGATTCTAGTTTCAAAAATATTAACAAGAAATTTCTAAAATCTTATATCAGAACCTAATCCCACAAATTTCACTGCCCCATTCGCCATCAAATACATATCTTCCTTTCAGTTTAGAGCTGATTAAATTATCAAAGTATTGGCTCATCTCCTTTTATTTTTGCATAAAACTGTGTGCCTGAGTTCATTTTTCAACAACACATAGTGTCTTATATTCTGTGCTACATACTGTCATGACTTGTTCTGTGCAGCTGGCACAAAAATTTCTGTTTCTGGGCCAAGAGAGATTAAAACTTTTATAGCTTCACCAATTTAGTTTAAAAGTAGAGACACCAAGAGCTCTGAAGTACTAAAAATCCTACCTGACAGCAAGGAAGTTTAACACAGATACTCACATGCATGCATACACACAAAAAGTGTATATAGATGGTCGGAGTTTTATGGTGATCCCCTGAGGAGCAGATTAGAAAGAATTCTTTTTGTTTGCTGCAATGAAAAGGCAAAATAGGCTGTTTGCCTTATGCCAGCGTTTCCCCTCTCCCTCCTTCTCTTCACCCTCAAACCAAACCTGTCGTTCAGTAATGCCCATCAGTCTTATAAGAATATAACAGAATTGTTCATTACTTCACTTGATGCTCCAAAGATTAAAAAATAGTTGTTACATACCAAGAGATGACTGTACACTGAAAGATTAATAGGCGTAAGAATCCACCAGCTGTCCGCTCTATTCAGAGAGAAGAAAAAAATTTATATGTAAATCACTTTGGCTGCTGGCTCAAGATGTTGTACAATATTTGCCTGGTGCTGGGGTCGCCACAATAAAAAATACTTAGATTAATCTAGGCCTTAGTACCTTCCTACCTAAGGCTGTGCCATGATGGACGGTAGCATTAATGCCTGAACACCAAGATCTGACTTGCTCAGGGGCTCACACCTATAGCACTTAATGCAAATGAACCTCCATGTATGCAGCTGACCCTCTGTGTGGTAAAGTTTAAATAGAAATGCTTTCAAATCATAAATTAAAGCAAGCCTCCCTTCATCCCAGTCCCCTATTACTCTCTTTCTGTCTCCCTCCATGTCTGGAAATGGAAACTAAATTACTCCATATAAATCTCTTTTCCACTTCCTTTGTGTTATAGCACAATACAACTTTCTTTGCAGTAGTACCGTATGGGGGTTTGGGTTTCTTTTTTTGTGTGTTTCTTTTTTTATCAGCAACATCAACTGTGTTCAGAGCTTTAAAATAGGTATTACGTAGGCTACTAACAAAGTAATAGAAGAAAGGGAGTATGGAGACATGCATAAGCAGAGTATAATAGGGATTTTGGTGGACAGGAAAGAGACAGAGTATCATTGAGGTAAATGCACAAAAATATTATTTAATTTTTATGAATGATAGATATTTTGGTCATACTTCCAAAATCCACACACTCTTACATCTTCTTCTGCACTAATTTCTTTACACAAAAAATGAGAGACGCTGTTTACATACTGTTATAACTTCATGGGTTCACTACACGTAAAGTGTTCGCTACACAAGATGCAGGGGGTAAGACTAATTTTACACACTGTATGGTCAGTAAAGAGAAAAATAAGTGTTGCTAGAGTGATCCAATGGAGGTACCTCTTCTTCCCTTCCTAGAGATGTCAGTTAACATCTGTTTACTACAGAGAATATTAGTTTAAAAAAAAGCCTCAGTGAGGATGACAACAGGTAGAAAATAATAAGAAGAAATATCTGTCACAGACATACATACAAGTTACTAGAGAAACTGAGAAGAGGATACCAGAATCCTTATTTTGCAGGGCGGTAACCGACGTTGTAACGGGCTTTTTGTACAGATTGACAGAGAGACAGTAACTGCTGGCAAAGTGCTAGAGAGAAGCTTGGGAGCTGAGGTTGTTGGAACTCCAGGTTTCTTTAAGTGGAAATCTGACACTGGAGAATTCACTGGGTTAAGCAAGTGTTTACATCTAGACATGAATTATGCATAGTTAACAAATGTGAAAGTAAGAAATTGTTAATCTTGGCAAAGGAAGAGGAGGTGAAAAGAAATGGTTGGTACCTTTAAGGACTCTTCAAGATTATTATCTAACCTATTCAGAAAAAGATTAGAGGAAGGCTTGCCCGGAGGTAGAATTTGTAATACACAGAAATGATTTCTTAAGAATAGAATTCTCTATAAACATGACCTCCAACACATTTACATGTTTGTTAACTAAAAAAGTAACCAAAGTTAACTAGCTGCTGCTGGTGTTATTGCTCCTGAACTGCATGTCTTGTAAGTCAGGAGAAAAAAAAGTAGAGATTAAACACACCTGGAAGATGGGCATTGCTGTAGCTGAGTTTAAGGACTACTATAGAAACATGATTACCTAGTTGGGACAGTTGTTTGCTAGTTGACGGCATATCTTCTTTCTGAAAAGCTCTGCTAAAGACTAAAAAAGTTATTAAAGTTCAAGCCAGTCTTGGCATACTGCTATATTGAATTACAAGACTAACCAGTTAATTCTTTTACCTCAACTCAAAGGGGCTAGAGTTCAAAGTCAGTCCTATCAAACTCAGCAGGAATTTTGTGATTGCTTATTTTGTGATTGGCTGGGGTTTTTTGATATCAAAAGATTTCTCAGGCTTAACATGACTGAAAGCAAAAAAGAAAATCCATTATAGCTGTTACTGTTGTAGGAAGCACCTTATGGTCTAAAAAGAACAAATACAGAGCTGTGTGAGAGAGGTAATGGTGTTGAATAGAAAAGTACCCAGTAACTAACAGTAGATTACAGCTGGAAAGCCATTCCTTCTTGTTTTTCTTTTAAGACTTAATTTTGGGCAGTGCAAGGTTTTGGATTTTTCTCCTGGGAAAGGAGTGTGTGCGCTGGATACACCTATATACTTATCACATTTGTGCCTTTGGCCTGTTGCTAGCCATGAAGCTGGCCAGCACAGTCTGAAAACAAATATTAGTCTAATTTTTGCCAGTCTGTTGATTATAGTCAGTAAACTGGATAGCTTTACTGTTGAACTCCTTTTCAACTTTGAGTCATACAGGACTCTCGTAGACCTCAGATGGAGCTGTTGATCTTCAGTGATGTCAGATATCAGGTTCTAGAATATTTGAAGTGGATCAACTTTTACATTGTGCATCTAAAATTTGCCTTTTAGGAAAATACTGGTTATATTGATACTTCCCAGTAAGGGTAGGCATTAAGAGCACCTGCAAGACCAGATGTGTTTGGCTTTTGTATTGTAGATGTGGCCTGAAGCTTACATACCTTCCCACCCATACAAGCTCCCCCAAGCCCAAGACTACATACAACAAATTCTATCACCAGGTACAGGACCTGGGCTTTTCAAGGATGAATCATGGCATAACAAAGCAGGCTTTCTTACACAAAACCTCCTCGGATCTCCTCAGCCACCTTTTGATTCAGCTCACATTTCTTGCTCTGTTTCTTTGCAGATGAGTCTAAAGACCAACCTGTATTCTAAGTTAGAGTGCCAGCTTTGATTTAAGCATATTTGTCCCTCCTTATGTCCCTTAAGAAAGACACCTTAAGGCAAGGTCTCCCCATATCTCCTCCCTTTTCACTATTTGCGGGAAGCCCAGAGGATGTTCACTAGGCAGCTCTGTGGACAGAAGATATGAGGAAGGGTGAGTACAGTGAGCTTAGGGCCCCTCTGGAGGCTTCTTTCTCAGCCTACTGTAGACAGAGTGATAGCTCTCTGCTTCCACTTCTCTGCTCACATAACAAGGAGATGATATTTCCTTCCCTTGCAGGGGTTTCACCAAGCTTAATTCATCAGTGGTCTGTAAGGGACTACTGTGAGGGAGTTTTGCAGGGAAGAGTACCTCAGAATGGCCTAAATAATTTATCCCTTGCTTTTTCTTTTACCCAGTAGGCTTCTCTTTAAAACGCTTCCAGCCCTTTAAAGTTTGGGAGCACATTGTACTTGCAGAAAGAAAAAAAATTACAAAGAAAAATGCATAATGTATGATAATGTTGAAAGTAGCAAGAATTAAAGTAAATGGTCTGATATAAAAAGGGTTTCAAACAGGATTAATAATTCTGCAATTTGTTATACAAAGTCAATTTTTCCACTTCCAAAGTTAAGTTGCCTGGTGGGGTTTATTGGCTCACTCATTATTAGGTATATATCACTTTTATTGTTTCACATTTTTATGTGTTTATAAAAAAAAAAAGACATCATTCATGAATAAAACATTTTTGCTCTGAGCTGCCATATATGAAAGTTGGTCTGAGAGCCTATATCCTCTTTTATTGGAAAAGGGAAATACATTGTATATTTATATACTTATATATTTATGGGTTAGACCATGTTGGGAGGTTTTGCGTGTTTGTATGCATATGAACATGTATATCCATATGCATACACAGTACGATGGTAATATGCACATGCCTCTATTGTGCATCCCATTACCATATATATACACACAAATCTTTGAAAAAGATCTAGTAAGACTAAGGGTTTTTTTTCTTTCTGATAAACCTTCCCAAGCCTGCCCTGATCTGCTCAATCTGACCTATTCTGGATGACATCTTTCACAAATGTCAGTTTCCTTTCCCCCTTCCCTTATCCATCAGGTTTCTCAGCTCATCATATCCACTCTGCTAAACCCTGGTTCCTCTCCTAATCTGTGGCGGAATGGCTCCTATCCAAATGTCACCTTACAACACTAGACATGATTGAGCATCCAGGCGGCAGCCAATGTACTGCTACAGATGATGTGAGGAAATGTTAGCTTGATAGATAATAGTTTTATTTTTGGTCTTCTTAATCACTCTGCACCTGGTAGGAGTTTTATATGAGCAGATAAGTAGTATCAAGAGACAGATAGAAGTTGATGGGGAACATTTTTATGTACGAATGCCTTTATTTATTTATTTATAATATTGGGGTGAGAGGGTTTTTGTAGGGAGTTTTTGATTTTTTTTAATTGTTACTCCTTCAGTTTATGAAAGTTAATTTTCTGACAGCAAATCTGGGCTGGATTTTTAGAGTTAAGATAAACAAAAATTAAAAAGGAGCCCAACAAATATTGTTTTAGTTGATTTAAAGGAACTCACTCTTTTGTTATAAAAGCAGTTTTAAAAAATTGAGCTTCTAATGAGAGCTCAGCCTTTGACCTTAAGACTCTGTCCTCTTTAGTGGTGAGAGGTAAATTACATTTGCTAACTTCATCTATGACACGGCACAAAATAACTCCATAAATGCTCCATAATTGTGCTGTGATTATACGGTTATTGCTGCACATTGTCAACAAAATGATCACCCTGAGGCCCCATAGCTCCAGTGTATGGCACATAGTAATTAGCTAAGAAAGGACTAGGATCTAAGGGACTCTGGAGAAACTCCTTCAGCAAACACACAGAGCAATTAGCATGTTGAATGGACACCTCCAAAGACAGCAACAATGGAGACTGGAGCAGGGAACACAGTTTGAAAAACATAAGGCACAAACTTAATAGAGGACTAAAAGATTTGCAAGGAGAGAGAAAGAGTAATGTTATGGTCCAGCATCTCACAGAAAAAGTTTTTATTCTAATTTATGCACTTGTTATCAGACAAACATTACATCAGAGCCTTAACTTTGTCCTGTTAAGAACTGTCTCCCTTTTGTTCTTGTAAATTAGTAGCTGCAGTTGCAGAGTCAGCTCTGAGTAAAGCTCAGAAACTTTAAGGGAGCTGTGAGACAAAGACTGGATGATATCTACTGCGTATGTTTACAGTCTATTTGGAAATATCTGGCCTATCCAGCCACTGGACCAGCTGGAAAGAGAGAGACTACAGTGTCCTGGTGGTTAAGCTCAGGACCATAAGTGTTCTCAGATTTGGTCATTCTTCCCTCCTGTATCGCCACTATAGCCTCAACTTTGGAGGCCTCTATGATCTGCATCTTAGTGACAGCCAAAAATTTTTATGCAGCTTAGCTTGTATGATTTGGTTCTTTTTTTTATTGTTTTTCCTTTTTTTAAAAAAAAAGTTCTTATTAAGTAACAAAGGTACACAAGTGGGAAGTGAAAAAACATGGATCCAATTCCTTACTGCAAAGAACAGGCTGGCATTTTGTCAAAAGCAGATCAGTTTCAACATCTGGGAAAGCCCTATGTGTCTTTAAACACCTTATATGTCTGAAGGTATTCTTCTCAAATTATGCCTCTCTCTTACTGATGGGCCTCTGCTTGGGGTCCTGGCCCTTTTCCTCAGACTTGAAGCTCATTATATACAATCTACAAATTTTATCCTCTTAATAAGTCTGAGTATTTCTTACCTACCTGAAGTTAGATGTTACGTCTTCTAGATGTTTTTGTGCTTTTAATTAAAAAATATTTGGTTAGGGTCATGTGGAAAGGCTGTTGCAGAGCAAGGACCTGAACCCAGGTCTACAGTGTCCCAACTACCTGCCCTAACCACTGACTCATCCTTCCTCCCACACACTATCCCTTACCCCTTGCTTCTCTTGGCATGACTTCTTCCTGTCCTTATGCCAAGGGAAGAGGGCACGTGGAGGAGAGCCAAGTTATCAGACCCATGCCACTCAAAAAACACTCTTACAGTGAGGGGTATTTACAGCTACTCCTTTCAGGCAGATTTTTGGTTGCTTTTCCTTGCCTCATTAGCACAAAGCAGCTGGAGTTGAGGCCTTGGCTTGACCCCAAAGTATGGTCTGTGTGAGACTACTGCCAGAAGTGAACTGCTTGATTGCTCACTGCAGTGAATGATTACCTAGTTGTTGTACATTTTTGTTTGCCTGTTATTCAAATGAGTTGAAGTTAAGCTTTGACTGGACAAACTACTCCCAGGCTATGCAAGTTTTCACCACCAAATCCATCAAACTCACCTAAAAAAATCTTTTTCTGCAAAATGTGAATCTCCAACAGGATTGAAACTTGCCGACGTTAAAATATTGAGGGCCAAATTCATCCCTTAACGTACCCACTGACTTCAGCATAGAGCTACAGCAAAGATGAATTGGTCTGGAATGTATATCTTGAATATTTAATGCAAATACAACATGCCATAAGTGTATGTCCTGCAGGTAAAATGCAATTATTCTAATTACACTGCAATTACTGTTCAGCTACAGAGTAAATTTCCTGATTATTTGCATTCTGGCTACAAAATGTTCTAATCCAGTCTCCAAAACCATGCAAACCTGTTTCCTTTCCATAAGAGTTCCAGATATTTTTGTTATCAGACATAGCCTTGTCATGACACAATACAGTTCTAGGGTACTGACCCAATTTTTACCCCTTATTGACATCGCAGTGTCATCTTCCACATACCTGTTTGTGGTTATGTTTTAATTGTTAGATACAGAGAGGCATCCACATCTGCGTCAGCAACGGGCAGGAGTGGTGCTGTTGCCAATGCATCTGTACTGCAAGCTAGTATGGTTGTGGTACACTGTGGTACATATTCTGTATTCAGTAGCTCAGCGTTTGGAGATGCTAAGTCCGTCTCATCATACACATGGCTGAAACAGGCATGCAGAAGAATGGATTAGCACCACAGCAGAAGGGATAAGGCTGCCAGTGATGGAGAAAAATCATATGAGACAAAATGAGAAGCCCTCTGGGACGAATGTCGAATCAGAAAAGTTGATTAAAAGGAACCTCTGGAGGTGATGATCTTCTAACTTTCTGCTTAAAACCAACACTAGATGAGGTCAAGATATAGCTTTGTCTAGCCGAGTACTGGAAACCTCCAAAGGTGGAGATTTCATAACCTTCCTGTGCAACCTGTTTCAGTGCTTCACTACCCTCCTATGGAAAAAGCTTTTCCTTATACTCAATCTGAACCTACCAAAGTGCAATGTTTCCTGACTGCCCTTCACTCTGTCACCTACCACTATTGAGAAGATACTGGCTCTTTTATATTTGGACCTATCCCTAAAGCAGCTGAGGGCAAAATTAAGCAGTAGAGAATTGGACTATGTAAAAGTACACGAGTAGGATGGGGGTTGGCAGGCAGAACTATTACAAAAAAAGATTGCTTCCTTGGTTCCCTGTTCATATGTAATGTCAATATACAGTACACCTATGCAGGTTATACATACTCATGTCTACATATAAAGATGTAGTCTGGAAAAATTAGTATAAGGTAAAGAGGCTCCAGAGGCTAATTTGCACTCTGCCACTAGCTGATGGGTGACCTTGATCAAGTCACTTCTCTGCATAACAGGGGTAGTGAGGGAAACTTTCTCTATAAGATGCTTTGAGACATAGTAATGAGAAGGGCTAGGTAAGAATAAGGTCATATAATAACTGTTGTTATTACATGTTATTATGTGTTTTATATAATACACGCAAAAATAACACATTTCTGAGAAATCTGTCACCAAAGGTCGATAAATTCCTCCCTTTTTTTTTTCCTTAGATTGGAGTAAAATAATATACTGTTTATTGAGCAGATATCATGGATCCCCTTCACCCACCTCTTTCTCTCTGTCTGAGAAACTCTCTGAGGCTTTGTTTTCTACACTCTACAGCAAAGGCAATTCAATTAGGACATCAAGCCAGCCTGAAACTGAGGTCTCTAAGGTGCACTGGAGACAATTTTTTAAGATGGCCAGTCCTGTTGAAATGAATGTCTTTCTTATTAATTTGGGAACACAATGGTTCTTCCTGACCCTTTGGACCCTGGTTTTTATTGATCAAAGCATGTAGCCATTTTTTCCTTGTGCAGATACTTGAACATGAAGGCTGTTTCCTAAGGCAGACTTACTTTTATTGGAAAGATGATGTAAACTGTAAAATCTTAATCAAAATGATAATTCACATACTAAAATCCAATGAATTATAGGTTGCTGGGTTTTCATATTTGATATGAAATATGAATTATATGTTTATTCAATAGTCTATACATAAAATTAAATTGAATGCCCTTTTCAGAGTCAAACATTTTTAAAATATTTCAAAGGACTACAGTGCAAGATACAGTAGCTCTGCTTTGTTTCTGGGGATTTCTGAAACCAATAGAACCTTGATGTCAAATTATAGACTGTGTAGGTGGCATTAGCACTAAATGAGGTTTTCCATCAATTTTTATTATGAGAAAGTTCTGTTTTCTTGGTTTCAGTAGTATCAGTTATATATTATTTTTCACCAATTCAAATTTGCTCCATTTTATTTTTTTGTTTCTTAGTGGATACCTGTGTCTGATTTACTATTTATTTTAGTTTATATATGTTACATGGATTCAGGTAAAATGATTTAGCCAATTCTATTAACAGGTAAAAGAGGAAAAATTAGGCTGGTCTTGTCCATTGCAAAAAAAAAAAAAAAAAAGAAAACAACAGCAAAATAATACTAATTTAATATGTGTGTATTTAGGAAGTCCTTGTCCCTCTATGGTTTATAATACAATACTACATTTAACAGTATAACTATGATTGTGTCAAGGTTCCTCTTTTCATAGTCCCCCAAAGATGATTGATGCACAGGTCTTTCATTTCCCGCATGGTCAATACACACTGACAGCAACTGTTAGCAATATTCTTCTGAAGTTTTTGTCTGTCCCCTGTATACTCCACCCCTTACAACTCCCCCATGCCAACTCTCTGATGCATCATGCTCCTGAAGATTTCCCTGTTAGGCCTGCAAAGAATAAGCAGGGCTTGTTATGCAATTGTTCCCCTTGACTTTCTGACACATTTCTGGTAGGACTAGAAGCAAGCAAAATATTTTACATTAACAATTGTTTGTGAAAACAAAATGCACAACTTCATGTAATAAGCACATCTGATATTGCACATTTATGAAGCATTAAAAAATAGTTAATAACTCCACTGATTTTTTTTAAAACATTACTTGAAACTATTTCTAAATACGTATTTTCACGTGTAAGCTGGGGTAAATGTCTATAATGGACCAAGAGAAACCTATACATGAGGTAACTCATACTTAACAATTTTTGTTTCAAAGCATAGAAATAAGGCTAGGGGAAGGAAGTGTATTTTCTTATAACAATCACACGTTGCTTTGAAATATTTGGAGGTGAACCCCTGAAGCTGAAGATGAGCTGTCTTCTGGCAAACTACCCCATTATCACTTGCAAAGGCTGTTCAAAAGTTTCAGCAAAAGTAGAACACATGAAATACATACACTTTATAGTTAAGTGAGTATCTAGAAACATTTCAGGTGAATTGCACTGGTACTAGGTGCAAATATTGCACAAAATTAGAGTTACTCCCAGCAAATAGCTACCTAAGCTTAGCCTTACAACTTATCACACCTGGTTTTGAATATGACACTTAGAAACATGAGACCTACTTCTTTAATTTGACATTTTAGAATTCTTTACTTCAAAAACTGATCTATTCACCAACTCTCAGATCAAATTGTGTCTCTTCATAGATCTGAAAAGGGTTAAACAAGTCCTTACACAGGTGCTTACCGCTTCCTTTTTTCCCATATTTTGGTTAATGTTTGTGTCTAGTGATGGGAGGAGTTATCATAAATCTTCCCAAACCCTTCTTTCCAAGTTGATTCACAATTTATGTTCATTTGCCTCTAATGAGATGATTAGAGCTGAATCAGATCAGATTTAATCTGCAGTTAAACTGTGAAGTTATTTTTCCCCCCAAATGAGGTTGTAAAACCAACATCAAGCTTAGACTGCTATGTGTGATTTTTTCTCCCTTCTTTTTTAACTTCAATATTTCACAACTGCAAAACAAGACATCTATCTGAGCATGGTAAATACTGACATCTGGTTTGCAGCTACTTGTAAACTACACCAGTTGAACTAGAACTGTGTAAATATACTATTCAGATAGACAGAGACATGATCAGATAGGAGTTAAATTTCTTAGAGATCCTATTGAAATTTTATTTACTGACATTTCACAGACTTCTCAGATTTTATAATAGAATACCTTTTGCTATGTTAGATGTAAATTACCTATTAAAATCCAGCCAAGATCACTAGAGGCCACACTCTTTTCATGCCCAATAGCTGGCAAATGTGCGCTAACATTAGTTCCCTTTCTGTGGATGCATAATATATTAAATTTCAGATATTCCTACCTCACAATTTATCAACTGTGGGTTACTCACATGGTTAGGTCAAGTACTTTTTTGTAAGGGCCCCACTATTGATGATCATTTCTTACTTCTCTGTTTCCCACTATTAATGAAAGGGTTCATGCCATATCAGCACAACTGAGTCACACCAGCTCTTTCTGCCTGTAAACCCTAGCTTAAGAACAGTGCAGGTATTGTTGACTAATTTCACACAGCTTTACCAATTATATCAAATGGTGAAAGTCTCTGCCTTCAGAAATAGATTTTCATCCATGACTTGTAAATGAAATACCCAGGAACCATTGAAATAATAATAATACTACATACACACACTAGTTGTGTTAAAGTCTTTTTGAGCTCTGGGGAATCATGAGTCTCCTATGCCTTATGCACACAGGTTACTGTAGTCAACAGTCCACGAAAGGAGGGTGTATATTTGAAACAGTACACTTTCAGACCAAGGGACAGATTTTAACATCATTCTGAAGTGAGGCTTGCACTCACAGTGTGACACACTAATAGCTTTAAAAACACAATTTCTATATTGTTCAGGTGACTCATAAAACCTGGCCATCAAATCTCTATCCCTTGAGTCCATGTGAATTCTCCATAGTATAAAATGCTGGTCTATGAGTCCTTGTTAGAACAACTGATTGCAAGGTCATAGCCTTAGAAATCAAGGTCTTCACAAACAAACATCTAATCAAATAACCCAAAGTAACTATATTTAATGCTGTCCTTTTTGCAGCATTTCTATCGTATTATATTTAGAAACATATAGAACTTGTATACTATACAGTCTGCTTATTTATAGCTTACCCAATGAAATATTATTAGTTTTCATATCTATAACTTTTATTGTTTTATCTTTGACAAAGTCTGAAATAGTACACTTGTGACATTTTTAAAAATTAGCCTTCTGCTTTTAAAGACCACTCATCATTTTCATCTATCATTGTTCTGGAAATGTCACATTGATTTTATCCTCTTTACAATAAATGGTAACATCCAAAAAAACAAATAATAGTCTGACACTTCAAAATCAGCTGCCACTCTTGGATAGAGCAAAAATAAATAAAAGGACAATTTTCTTGAAGGACGGGAGAGGAAAAAAAAAAAAAGATTGTAAGAGTGAGAGAGAGAAAAAAAAGCTTTGTCTCTTTCTGGAAATTCTGACAACAACCAAAATAGCAGGAATCATAACTAGATTTTCTCCTGTCCCATCAGTGTTATATGAATAGTAATTGTGATGCTGATCAATTAAAATTCTTGCAAACATATCTTATTAGTTAAAAATCCTTCCATGTATGAACTAATACATTGAAAAAGGAAATGGGAAACAAAGATTAAAAATGCAGACTCCGTTTCCCCGTCCCACAACCCCAGCAGTGTGTTACGGTAACAGAAATCTTAAACTGAAACTCTGACTTTACTGAGTCTTGCAGGAATTTTGCCAGTGACCTCATCCCCAGCAGCTCACACACAACGACAGTCTGAGAAGATGGGTCTGAAGCAAGCAGTTGTCCAGAAGCTGGGCTTGCCCCAGGCCTCAGTGAAGTTACTGCAAGATTATCTTTGGTGGCATTGGATGGCAGATCAGCTACCTGTATGCCCAACCAGACAGGTAGAGGAATGGGGAAGTGGGAACACGGGGGCCAAAAGTGAATAGACAAAGAAAGAGCTGAGCGTCCAGACCTACTCAGATGATAATGGTAGAATTATCTAAAGGATTTCAAAATCTAAGAAGCCCAAGGCAAGTTAGGAAGGGAATTCCTGAAGAAATACTGTCTGAGGCCAAAAGGAAAGGGACAGAACAGGTTTGCTGATCTGATATTTTTTCTCAACCAATTATCTAGCAGAAAATAAACATTTTTTTGGTTTGAATATTTTCAAAAAAAACCCCAGATATGTCAATGGAGAACAAAATCTATTAAATTTTTAGTTTGCAGTTTTTTAAATAATTAAAAAAACGTTCTCCATTATCATAAGCGCTTCCCTTTCCCTCTCTAGAGCTATATTTAGAGCCTGATTTAGCATTGGCTTGTGTCTTTCCATGGCCATTTACAAGATTGCAACAAAACACATAAACATGTCCTGAATCTGCTTCACCAGAACTAATGAAGAGTGGTTTCCAATGGACTCATGCCTTCAAGCTGACTGAGCTTGGAAATGGAATTAGACTGAAGCTGCTGTTTCTATGACACTCACATGTCCCCTCATGTCATATCTCCTTCCCCAACACATGAAATGGCTTCCTCTTGTTCCCGCCACAGCGCACAGTATTATTCTTCTGAATGTCTTCTTGTCCTCTCACAACATATCACAGTATTTACCATGACAATTTGCCTCTTCAGCAAAAGAATCTCATTTTTTCCATATCACTTAGCTCCCACCCAGTCCCCTATTTCCTCCTGGGTGTCTATCAGGCAAAGAGCAGCTTAAGCATTAGTTAATCTGATATTATAAATGCTAGCTGGCTATCAGGTCCAAAAGCATTTTAGGAAGAAGAGGAAGAGGAAGCAGTTAAACATGCAGACAATATGATCAAATCTGCTTTCTTTTCTTAGTAAACTTGGGAACAATTTCCACTCAGACACAAATATGATTTCAATTTAGCATTTCTTCCTTACTCAGCAAAGCATGTAAACACCCACTTAATTTTAAGCAAGTGCTTAAATCTTATTCCAGTGGCACTTAATCAGGCACTAAAGTTAAGTATGTGTTTAAATGCTTTGATGATTTGAAGACTAAACAATAAGCAAAGTAATGACTTACTGAGATTACACTGTGCCAGGAAATAATGCTTATTTAAGAAGGGACACTATGGTACACCTCAAGCTATTTCATGGTGAAAGAAAGGACATTGGATTGCTTGCATGGTTTTCTACAGCTTCTCACATTCTTTAAAAGAAAATAATACAAAAGAAAGGAACAATATCCTTAAGAAAAATTCAAAGCTTTAAATAAATAATGAAGCATACAATATTTCAATCTATAATCACAATTTATGGAGGTAGTGGAGACTGTGGTAGAAGGTAGAAGTGTGTTCATCTGTCATGTACATGAACAATAAGTCCATGTCATGAACAATGAGCCTATAAAACAGGATCATAACAGGAAGAAAGCTTTAATGTACAAATTATTAAGGTTAGGATACAACAATGCAAGGCTCGCTCTTTGTTTTTTTCCCCTTAAATTGAATATTGCATGTATAACAAAGAGATGTTTAATCTCCTTCACCACTGATGGAACGAGTTTTTAAGTGTTCTTATGTGGAAAGAATATTTGGATGTAACAGAGATGGCTATGCCTCCTACAGAGTTCAGTAGTGGAACAGTTAATTTTAAAATCCAAGTATATTTTATATTTATGAGAAAACACCTGTATGGAGCATGCTTGTATCTGCAGGACAGTAACACCTTGATTGATTTAGTATCAATCTTATGTTACAGCTTAAGGATATTGAAAAAACAGACATATTATATTGCTGAAAACAAGAATTTCAAAAGTACTGAATAAAGGATAAGTACACTTATAAAACAGACATAAACATTGAGGTTCAGGACATAAGCTAGCCAGTAACTGGAAGGGTTAGAATGAGTTTATGTTGTTTGTGTACTCCACAAACCTGTACTACAGAATATGTTGCTTTCCTGAAACAGCCAGAGATCGGCACAGAAGGGTTACGTAAACCATTAGAAAGAGGTCTGTAAAGTGGGGATAACAATATTCTCTTTCCCAAATTAGATGTCTTCAGAAGAGGAGTACCAAAATAATACACTATAGTCCAATCTGAATAGCATGTTAAATTTTGCTGGGCTTATCTAGATGTGTGTAAAGCTCCCAGCATTCCTGTGAGAAAATGCAGATTATCTGTATTATAATATATATCCTATTATTCTTCCATTCTCTCAGGAAGGATGTGAAGCACAACCACTTTTGAACTCAGCACAGTTAGAGTAGTTTGAATAATCTTCTCAATGAGTGGGCCTTAAAAAGTTTCACATCAGCATAAAACTTAAAAAGAAAAAAATAAAAGAAAAAAAGAGAAGGAAGCAAACAATCTAACAAAAAAAATCCTGCTATTGGCAAGATTACTGAGGCATAGACTGTTTCTTTCTTTAGTTTTATATTTCAGTCACAGGAACAGAGGTCCTATATATGAGGCCAGCAGCTGCTACCATAATAATTAACATTAAAAAATTAGGAGCATTTGAAACTGTCAGGCATCCTGACTGTGTGCTTTTTCCCTTCATACGTTGCTGATATTCATAGGGGAAGTAAATGAAGCTTAAGAACTATCAGTTCCTTCTTGAATATCTCACGAGGCTCGAACTTCATAAAGGAATTATCTTAATCATATCATCAAAGGAAAGGGCTTGAAATATGATCTCTGATGAAAACTCTAATGGAGAGAAGTATAGCATAAATTTCTTGGCACTCAAGCCTTGGAAATTACAGCCATGACTCCATATCTCAGGCTCTGGAAGGAATAATAATTACTATTTGGCAATTTATCAAGGTGAGGGTTCCACTGGAGGGAACGTCATATTCAATTTGGGAGCTGAAATTACACAACTAGTGGGATATTAAATAACAGCACAAAGGAGGAAGGGTATGCAAGGAAAATGATGGAACAAATCTGAAGTAAAGGTGAAGAACTCATAAAGAGTTAGCAAGCCAACCTCCTTGTTTTCAAGTTATTATCTTAAGGTTCTTCAGTAGAAAATTCTTTGTAGCATGCCAACCCAGCTCAGCAGCTAGTAGCAGAAAACCCAACAAGGAAAAGTACAATTGCTCTGCTGGTGCTTTTCATTTTAGACTGACACATTGATTTTTCTGAGTGTACCTGCTGCATTTCTGTCAGTCTTTCTCTAGGTCGTACTGTAACAGAATACTTAATTAAGTGTTTGAAAAGAATTATAACTTAAGTAGCTGTAGAGTCAAAATTAGATATGTGATTAAGAGCATGTTTTCCCTATTGCAAGCAACTGCAACAGTTATTTCAAACAATTAGTGCCCTTTGGTAAACACACAGGATCCAATTCCTACTTCAGGGAGAATATGAAGTAAAGTCGTCAGATAACTTAGATTCCTTTATATGTCCTGTTTCAGCTATCATTTGCAAGACAGAAGGAATATACACATAGCCTAACATGCAGAATCTGTCTCCTCTAACAGACAACTTTCATGCAGGCTCATTACCTTAGTTACCCCTTATATCAAAGGAAAAGGACTTTTAGGATTTTCTAGGGAACTGGAGAAGCCCCTGAACAACCTATTCCAAGTGAATTTGGAGTTAGTAAGTAATTGGACTGGATGACCTCCTGAGGTCTCTTCCAACCTAAATTGTTCAGTGATTCTATTCATCTGGTCTGCTCTAGGTATCTGCTTTAGGATACGGTGAATCTCATTATGGAAGTGTACATTTCCATAGATTGTAGAAAGAACCTGCTGTGCCCAGCTCAGATACAGACATCTGCACTGATTAGGTGTATCTCGTACCATCACTCAACAGGAGTACAACTCATCTGGATACGCTGAGCCACTGCTTATGTGAACATGAAGAACATATAAACGTGCATGTTCCTCAATCTGCAAAACTGTAAAATGAAGATGAGTCTACATCATGTGTTGTCTTTTTTGGTATGGTTTGATTAAGGCAGGGAGTGTTTTCTTTACTATGCCTAGTAACTCAAGAATTCAATGGTACAGATATCTTCTGAAAGACTCATGTTAACTAAGCTAATAATCAATTAAACAAATTTGAATTTTATGTTACATATGTGACATGGATCATCTAGACAAGAATGCCTTAAAACCCAGCAGTGGATAGCTGAACCAGAGGCAGGAATGACACAGTGAATTTATCTTTGCATTAATACATTTAGTTCACAAATTTCCTGCATATTTGTTTAGTCTCAAGGATATTCGATGCAATTCCCAGCCTGATACATGAATTACTGCAAAAATGTTTAGGCAGTGTCATGCTTTATGAACCAGACCCCTGGGCTGTTCAGTATGGGTTAAACCAAGGACAGACTGTTTTTCATGACAAAGATATTAAGGTATCTATTATGAACCCCTGACCATCAAATTACTCACTATTTGTCATACCGTTTTTAATTTACACGGTGCAAGGGGCTTAAATGTCAGCATCTCTGTTATAACTTAGACTCCAGTGTCTTTAATTAATGTTTCATGTTCATGTTATGGTTATTTAGAATTTGTTGAAACCCCAAGAGCCATAAATTTCTTTTACAGGTCTTTGTGGTATGAACTTTAACAAAACAGCTATAAAGAGGTAATAGGAATGAACAGTACATCACATAAAGCAGAGCAAAGAAGGAGGAAAGGCGGGAATAAACTCCAGACAGATTAAAAGATTTCATCTTTTTCAGGTTGGGGTTTGTGATCTTTTTTGTTATTTCATTCAGAAGCAGGGAGGTGGAGGGTAAGTAAGAAGTAAATTATACATAAAATTTTTCACACACTTTTATTTTTCTTATTTACACTGGAATTAAATTAATATTTCTTTTGAACATTTGGTTAACTACATCTGAAAGGATTCCATCTTCCTGTATGCACTGTTCCTGTGCTGATTAACCTGATGTGCTTCATGAATGTCTGGACTCCTTTAACTGGTCATGCAACCATTTCAATGCATTTGGTCATACAACTTTGAAGAACAACATGATGGTGAGAATGGGGAAATCCACTGTGTTAGTTTTCACCTGTGATTGTGGAGGCACATTATAGAGCTAGAATAAACTTGGGACTCTGAAAAAGCTAATGAAGCAACATAAGCGCTAGTAGAGGACACGCTTATCTTCCAAATGTAGCCTCCTTAGGTCAACAGTGACCTTGGTAATGACCCTCTGTTCTTCCTAGTTGTTCAGATCACATCTTATTTTCTTCTGGATCACACTGGTAATCAGTAAAAGTTTAAGTGGGAAACTAGTCAGGAATAAGTTATATATTTTACATATAGGAAACTATAAATGGACTTAAGAATATGAAAGAGCTGTTATGAACAGTGTACCTAAAGTAAATTAAAAAACAAACACTACAGTATGACTAAGAAATGTAATACCAAAGGTGTAACAGATTGGAATTGAGGCTGATATATTGTCGTATCAGTGAGGAAGATGCTTTCTTTAGAAAGCCTCTGACTGCTTTCCAAACTGTACACAGAGCTATCAAGAAGCTCCAGGGTGCAATCTGATGTCTTTCAGAGAGAGAAGTGTTTCATCCAAAATGTGGGTAGTCAGTTTAGGCTATCTGTCCATTCCCAACTTGGGGGGAAGTTGAGGATACTGCAGTTTGCTCCAGATGCATGCTGTTCTCTTATTTCAGAGAGCATCACAGATGTAAATGTCTTGTGTACAGTGCATGGGTTTTGTCACACACTCACCTTCTTACTGTCAGAACCGGATGGAACTAAAGGGCAAAGTTTTGGTTTCTTCTTTTCACTTTCACATTTCCTGTTGGTTTTGCACCACAGCATGTGGAAGGGGAAAATCCCCACATAAATATTCTGCCTTCAAACAGTTTCACTTTGTATCCAAGACGTGGGGAAAGCTGGTGGCAAGATGGATCAAGCTAACTGATGGATCAGTTTTAAATACAGCACTCTGCAGAGTTTAGAAATGTTTCTGAGTCCCAAAAGAAGCTCCACCTGCTGGGTCCCACTGAGTCCTGAACTCCCATCCCACGGAAGAAAGACATGAGTGATGTAATGCCTGGCATCATCCTGTCTTTTTGAAGAGTGACACTGCCTAGATCTCACTGAGTTTCTTACAAACTTTAAATCTGAAGTCTGAGAGATAAATAAATATGGCCAGGTATACTATCTTGACTTGATTGCTTAACCCTTTTCTGATGTGTAGAGCTGAACTGAAAATAACGGGGCTTTTTATTTCTATGATTCTATTGAGTATGGTGAGACACCGGAACGCGTTGCCTAGAGAAGTTGTAGATGCCCCATGACTGGAAGTGTTTGCTCGGTTGGATGGGCTTTGAGCAATCTATTCTGGTGAAAGATGTCTCTGCACATGGCAGGGGAATTGGACTAGATGATCTTTAAAGACCCCTTCCAACACAAACCATTTTATGATTCTTGTCAAGAGTAAGTTAGAAAAAAATGTGTAATATTAGCAGAGCTATCTAAGGTCCAGTGCTTGATTATGAGAACTATTTGAGAGACATTGCAAAAGCTGCACAGTTTTTCTGCTGGTGCAGAAAGCAGAGATGGAATTATATTTGCCAAAAAGTGCAGAGACTTGTATCTCCAATGAAACAGTAAAGTGGCTCTGAACCACCCTGTGGTTCAAGAATGTAGTAAGTATCAATGTGTTTGCATATGTGTGTTACTACAGAAAATGAACAGGAATAAACTGTGTTATGTATTTGTCAAAATCATATACGTACTTTAAAAATCTCTACGTTGTCTTAAAAATAAAGATGAAGAAATGCTGTGCTACCCCAGGCTAATGTGCTTTGGTAAAACATTGTGGGAAAGGAGCTGAAATAAAAAAGCATATTGAACAAAAGGAAAGAGTTAACCTGGCCACACATAGTCATCATCTATCCATGTGATTGTGATTTCTCAGTGTCTTCAAAAGCATGCAGAATGTACAGAAGTAATCTGAAGATGAGCAGCACTGCCTTCCTTCCACATCTCTGTCCATCCTGGCCTTGCCGCAGCTCAAAGACTGAGGAACAATGTATAGCTTTAGCCTACAATGCATGTTTAATGGCAAATACAGATGAGTGTGAAATATTACAGTTGTATAAATAGGGCCTCTTGTTGCTATTATGCTGAAATTAAATGTTTATATTGTAATTGAAATTATGCAATCTAGTATGAGAAAACTCTCTGATCTCATAATTTGTTCCACAGAAAATCTGTGCTAAGCAGAAATCTGAATTCAAAAAGAGATTGATTTCTCACTCCCCACAGATCAGGGAAATCTACACTGCAGATTTGACCTGGATTTTATACTGAGTTCTGACTAGGTAAACAAAATTGCAAAGTGTTGTTGTATCCAAACCCATATGCATTCAGACCTCATTTTCATATACTCTGATACCACCACCAGCAGTTATACAACCCAAAATACTGTAGGTCTAAACTGAGAGGACTTGCTTGCTGGGGCTTGGTGTCTCTCAGCTGAGTGGTTTCCTCCCTGTGTGTTTTCACTCTCTGCTGCCAGTTTCGTGTCTCTGAATGCTGGTACTGGCACAAGTCCCATTGCAACAGATGGGGGTACCACTCTCTGTCTGGAACCACAGCCCAGCTATGCAGGTTTCCCGTCTCGCTGGGATCTGTGTGCAACAGCAGGTGCTTGGAGGAGTGGAGTTAGAGATTAGATGAGGGAAGGAGGCACACCACAGGTTCTTGTCTCATTTGGAAGGAAGCCTCCTGCCCTCCATATTTCTAGTTTGGAAGGAATAATGTTGCAGCCAGTAAATATATTATTAGTTGCCATTTTCCACATTGGACTGGAAGCTACTTTGTTAGTCACTTCCTCCTCAGAATGGAAAAAAGGGAAAACAAGCATTCAGCATCTTCAAATAGGATCATCTTCAAATAGGTTCAAATAGGAAACAAAGCTGAAACATTCAGAAATACGAGAACCAACTTCTAAACTTCTTAGCAGCTGAGAAGACACATTAGAGATTTCCAGTACCTTGGCAACAGGGGAGATACAACTTTTGCCTTGGATGTCTTAGGAGAGACTACAGACAGATTTGAGTCAATTATGCATTATAGACATAGTGTGATATAGCTGGTATTTTAGAAGATTAAATGTAAACTTTTTTTCATAAAATCTACATAATCCATGTTTCTTTCTGAATTTTAGGATACAATTTCAATGATGGAAAATAATTCCTCCCTCAGGTGCAAGTACGCATGCCATGTTTAATATTAAATACAATATTTTGGCACCATTATAACAGCAAAGTCCTACCTGCAAGTTGAGAAGGGAGGCAAAGATGATGTGTGTTGTGTTTATATAGAAGGATAAGCAGACCAGAAATGTGTTTGGTAGCATTTTGGTATTGCTTGAAGTTTCTTTTTGAAGTGAAGTGGAAAGTAATAGTGTCATTGCTGTTTCTCTGCCACAATCATCTTTACACATGATTAACACAATAACCATGGAATCTGGTGTATTATTTATCATCTTTATTTTCTTTTCCGCTCGCTGCCTTTCATTCCAGTGGGCAACTGAAAGCTTGGAGATTTGTTCTTTCTTTTTTTATTTAAGTTCCTGAAAATACATTTGAAGTCCTCAAAACTTGGGGGCTAACAATCCAGGTCATATTCCACAGGCTGAAATTGAAGTTTCAGGGGATAGGCTGTGATAAACAATTAGCTGAGGTCTATCTGCATGGCTTCAATCACTCCAGTGCAGGTATCTCAGTATACATCAATAAGGAATATGATTCATACAACTCAACACTGCATGGCTGCTATTTATAAACCATACCACCAAAGTAAATGCGGTTGCTCTAGTGTAAAATCAGTTTGCAATTAATCGTTTAAAATTACACTAGAATGTCTGCAGGTGTCAAAATACTGTATTCTGCTCCTGTCTCCAATACATTTGCAATAAATACTCCCATCCTCTCCCTATTACCAGTTGCTGCCTAGAGATTTTGGGAAAACTTTGTAGTCCTCTGGCTCAAATGATGTTGTGAATATCCTGATATGGGTTGCTTTCTTTTGTCATCCATACAAATATTTTTTGTCAAGTTTGAGTTAGTGACCAACAGATTCATCCACTCAGCTCTCCCCTTCTTCTAGTCAACTGCAAAAGCATTCAACTTTGCTTCTGTTGACTTTCCTGCTGACAGTTTCCACTAACTTCCCATTTCCCCCACTCAGCCTGACAAAACCTAGAGTATTTCCTGTTAACCATGTTTCTTCATACAACAAACTGAAAATACTCTCCACTTTCCATTGGACGAAGAGCCCAGTCATGAACACTTGTGAACAAACTCCAAGGGGCTGGAATGCTGCCTACAGAAGCATCTGAGTATTCATTCATAAGCATGATTGCTCAGTAATGAGACTCACTCTCTGGTCAAAATTTGGGGAATGGAGGAGGAAGGGAGAAATGAGAAAAAACTAAATCAAGAGAGTGGCTGGGGGGAAGAAAACTGCCATTTAAAAACAAAAAAAAACCCACTCTGTCCCCCCAACAACTGAAATTCCAATCTTGATGTAAGGAGAAGGAAGAAAAAAAAAAAGAAGAAAAAAAGGAAGAAAAAATAATATCTTCTATTGTCTTCAGAATTCTTCAGTTCCAAAAGCATTTCCAGAGACCGCTACCATGCCTCAAGGGACTGCAAATGCCTTCTGTCATCGTTGCCATCTATTGAAATGTACATTAGACACTACAGAGAGAAAACTGGGGCAAGGCAAAAACAAAACAGAACAAAACCAAAGCATAGCCCATCAAAGAAAAGACTCTTTTTTTTTTTTTTTCTGGAGTTCAAAGGAATTATGAGTTCCTAAAACAAACCAATTTTCTTTCCCTACATGCACCACACACACGCACACTTGAACACACATTCACACAGGCTTCTGGTCTCGTTGTAGGCATCCACTTTCTGAATAACCATTTTTGTAAGTAAACAAGCTGCTCCGACTGCAGCATAAAATGAGCTTAATAACAACTGAGATCAAAATGAGCCAAGATAGTAAGGGAGAATAGTGGGGGATCATTCCTAAGACTGTTTGCCCCTGAAGGGAGAATTATTATTATGACCTTGTACCACCGAGCGGGCATGTGCTCCTAGCTGGATCAAATGTAGGCCTTGGCAAAACTCTCTGCCTGGGAATATGGTTAAGTTTCTAGTTTTTAATGCTACTGGAAGTGTTGCTGTGGGCACTGAGGCACAGGAGCCAAATACAGGGGAAGGGAAATAATGAAAAATGCTGATTAGGAGCTCAGAGAAAGGAATGGAACATTTGTGCTCAACAATAAAATGTAATGCTTTGTTAATCTGTTTCTTGGCTGTCTGTACTCCGTAGGCTTTTTAATACACTTTTTGTATATTACTATATGGGTTATTTAATGCACTTTTACTCTATGGGATATTTAATATCCTCCTTTATTCCCTGCATAGCTACCTATATATACCCTTCTTAAAAAGCCCACAGTCTTTTCGAATGTATTTTGTTTGAGTCTAGTGTGCACTCATGCTCTAGGAAACTCCCATGCTGACTACTTGAGAGACAAGATATTAATTAGCACTCTTAGATATGCTACAGACCGAAGAAATTATTTCCTGCCTTGAGAGTTTTCTTTTAAATCATCCATCCTAGTATCCTCTACCCTTCTATCACTGGTCAATGATAGTTCATACCTATGATGTGCTCTCAGTGATGCCCAGCACACTGCCAAGTTAAACAAACAAACAAACACACAAAGCTTTCTGATTTCTGCCACTTTTTCTTTATCCATTTGTGACTTTGGGACATTATTTCTTATTCCCAGATTTTGGACACTGAAAAAAAAAACCCAAAAGAATGATGGAGTTGACATGAAAAAGTTGCTGAATCTACAGTTGTTTAATTGTTCAAAGAACAGAGGAGTCTCTTGAAGTTGAATACAATCTTTTTAATTAGAAGTATTATGCACTTACATAACATACTATTGTGGTCTTATGGGTTTTTTTACTTCCATCCTAGAAAAGTTTAAGCTGTTACAGCAACAGTTTTGCATCTGTAAATCTGTCCCTCTTGCAGCACATCTTTAGCTCTTTGGCCTTCTGTGATCAGATTCCTAACCATTATGCTATAAAAATCCAGTGTTAAAAATAAATACATCGATTTTTTTTTCTCCCTAAACTTATCCCAAGCTAGAGTACAACCATACCATAGCTCTCAACAAAACAACCGATATTCACCGAAGCTGTGTATCTGCCCAGGAATTTTCACAGAATCACAGAACAGTAGGGGTTGGAAGGGACCTCTGGAGATCACCTCATCCCATCCCCTGCTTGAGCAGGCACACCCAGAGCAGGGGGCACAGGAACGCATCCAGGCAGGGTTTGAATGTCTCCAGGCAAGGGACTCCACAGCCTCTCTGGGCAGCCTGTGACACTGCTCTGGCACCTGGAAAGTAATGAAGTTTTTCCTCATACTCAGGTGGAACTTCTTGTGTTCCAACATGTACCCATTGCCCCTCGTTCTGTCTTTGGGCACTAATGAAAAGAGCCTAGTCCCATCATTCTGACACCCGCCCTTCAGATATTTATAAGCATTGATGAAATCCCCCCTCAGTCTTCTCTTCTCCAGGCTAAACAAACCCAAGTCTCTCAGCCTTTCCTCATAAGAGAGATGCTCCAGCCCCCTGATCATCTTGGTAGCTCTCCACTGGACTTGCTCAAGCTGTTCCCTGTCCTTAAACTGGGGGGCCCAGAACTGGACACAGAACTCCAAGTGTGGTCTCACTAGGGCGCAGTAGAGGGGGAGGATTACCTCTCTCGATCTTCTGGCGACACTCGTTTTAATGCACCCCAGATAACTAGAATACTATTACTTATTTAATATAACTGTGCACCCACCCAACACCATACATATGTACATATGTGTAGAGGATGCAAAGGCCACACAATATGTTGTTGGGAAACCTAAACTCTCATTAAAGTAAATGGATAAAGTTCTTACTCCAGGTTTAGCAAAATCTTTATTGCAGTACAGGGTTACTTTTCAGTAAACAGGGAAAAACTAGTGAGAATATATCATTTCATCCCTATCTCTGCCATTAGAGATGGAATATGAACTTCTTGTTCAATAGTATTTTATATTAAACCAGACAATCTTGGAAAATAAAGTTAGATGTGTATTTTGTGAGTTTCAAATAAAATTCTCCTAACGTTTCTTCTACTATGACGTCTTTTAGTTATAACCTGGTGAACTTAATGAGACCACAGGTGCATTAACATGGAGATCTATGTGAATTCCTCCAACTTCTCCTGAGCTGAGGATTTGGTGCAGTGGCATTTTGCACCCACATAAATTGCACTGGAAAATTATTCTGTTAAATTATACCAGAATCAGAGCTTTGGAGTTATAAATAAAGGAGAGTAAAACAGAAGGAGGTGGAGGAAGAAGAAGCTGGGAACAGGCAGAGGGAAGGAAACCTCATTCATTCTTCTGAGCAGATGCATGTATTTGGAAATTGAAATAATAACCTGTTTAGCTAATCTGGCCTTGGAAATGTACAGCGCTGTACGTTATGCATGAAGACAGAGCCTGATACTTTTCCAAAGGAAGGAGATTGTTTCAGCTATTCAGCATGCACAGGCCATATTGAGAACACTTAAAACCCTATTCTCCTCAAATGCTTAACCGGCCTCCCTCCACACCCACCTTGACCAGCAAGGGAAGAGAGGGAAAGGGACAGAGGGGAAGGCGAGGCGTACAAATGCCATGTGATGTCAATATCAGGTGGTGCTGATTTAATCTCTCTGCTCAAAGCTCTTGATTTGATTTAGGATAGCAGTTGTTAAGAGCAGAAGGAGCTGCTGGCACGAATGGCAACCCTCTCAGCCAGCCACGTTTTCCAACTGTCCTGAATATTTAAAAAAAAAAAAAAAAGGGAGGGGGAAGAGCAAGTGAGAGAGAGAAAAAGAGAGACTCAAAGAACAAGCCTACTGAAGAGCAGTGGCTGCAGCTCACTCGGAGGAATTCCATTAAATGAACTCATCCGTCATCTTGCCTTTTATTGATGAGTGGCATTGCTTGGCGGCAAGTGACATGGCAGAACAAATAGCATCGGAGCCCTGGCTTCCTCTTCCATTGCACACAGAGACACACAGGCCCCAAAACAATGAGTCATTACTTATTACATCCATTATTAACTCAGCTCAGGCTCATTAGGCATGGAAATTGAGGAGGGGAGGAAAAAAAAAAAACAAACCAGGAGCTAAGTAACACCAAGTACCAACACATTTAGGAAAAGGGTGTGGTGAGAAGGGGAGAGAGAAATGCAGTTAAAATCTGCCACTCTACATTTGTGACATTGTCAAATCCTAAGGGTCATGGGTAGTTGATCATATGTTTTCCTTTTTCTGACATGATTGCATTGAGGTCTGTGCTTTAAAGCAACAAGGCCAAAAGAACAGGAATGTAAGAACTACAACATTAACTACTGCAAAACCTTTAGGATAAAGTTTATCAAAAGTGATATGATTTTATTAGCAGAATCCCAGGTGGACACAATACAAATATATGAAAAATGGAGCTACTAGAATTATAAATCAAGTCAAATGCAAGCATTTTTTGGTGAGGGGAGTGAATTGGAATTCCTGTGTGTCTCCTGTCTGTGGCGTCGGATTATTTTCATTTAATGTTGTCTATTTAAGAGTTAGACACCTAGCCTAGTGTCTTGTGCAAATTTCTTTACAGTCAAGCAAGGGCAATAAATTTGCAGCTGGTTGATTCACCCAATCCTAAAAAAGGTGTTTAAAACAGATTAAATTGACTGCTATGTGGAGATGTTGATATCTCTCCTTGTACTATCTAGGAAGCCTAGATGACCATCTTTGATGAAGCATATAACTTGTAGGCAGCTAAAGTTAAGTGAAGTGAGTCTGACTGTAGCTGTCTTAGGTCATGTTTGACTACAACAGCAACTGCTTTCTGAATCTTTCTGAAAACAAATGGGTTTTGCATTTCCTTTACTACTCAGGTCTAGAAATGCTTCCTGAAATGTGTCCATTCACGTAAAAAAAATAAAAAGGCAATAAAGGACTCAGGAAGAAAAGTAAGATGGGACTACTCTTGAGGCCATGGAGGACAGATAAAATACAGATAGAACTAAAATGGAATTGAGCAGGTCTGAAAAAAACCAAGATGTGTGTGGACTCACTCAAATAAAATGAGGTAACAATGAAGCAATTCTAGTAAAAGTAAGACTATCTGCATCTGTTTAGTCACCAGTTCAGATAAAATGAAAATTTGTCTGAATGTCTACACCAGATTCCATTCGATTCAAGTTTCAATTTCTCTGAACTTCAGTAAATTCTCTTAACCCTTCTTTGCCAGATTTCACCTCCCCCCCACCCTGCCCATTGGCTTAAGGGTGAAATAAAAGAGATTACTGAAGTACTGAGAAAGACTGTTGATATTCCAAGGATTAGACAAAGTGAGGGAGAAAGTTCTAAAATTTCTCAAGGAGGTCCTGTCAGCCTGTGAAGCAAACGGAGACTGGTGTCTCTTCCCCACCTACAAGCACAGACATCCGAACCTCTTCAGTACTTCCTAAAATTATTTGCCACGTGACAGAGATTAAGTTTCACATGGTGAGTGCATCTAAACCAAACTAAATTAAAATTTAGGGTAAGTAGCTATATTACCAGTACAACCAAGAGAAATAGCTAACTGCATGAATTTCTGAAGCCAGGTATTTACAAACTGGCAGACTTCTTTTGTTGCACATAAAGACTTGCTATATATGTTACCTCTTGTAACTCCTGACTTACACCTGCTGATAACAGGAGGTGGATAGCTTGAGAAGAGCTTGCTCATTTATCTCCTCTAGAGGTTTGCTGGGAATAGGCAGTAGCAGGGAGTAGAGTAAGATTCCTTCCAAGTTCGTCTTGGCAAAAACATGTGTAGTAAAGGCTCTTCTTCTGCTAATTAGTTCTGGAAAGAAGCACAAAAGTAAGTTGTGTTGCTTGACACCTGTCCTAAGTATCTTAATGTCAGAGTAGGTTAGCACATGCCACTGATCATATTCTTTCAGCTCAGATGCATAAGTTGCAGTTAGCTTGTGCAAGAGATAACAGAACTGGAAAAAAAGAAAATGTGTCTCCTTAATATGGGAATTCAGCTGATGTTTCCCTTTATTATTTCCATCCCTTTACAGAAACAGTTTATATATTCACAAGGTGTTTTTTTTCCAAAACTTGTTTCATTAAGCATATTGGAAAGCATCTCACCCATTGTCTTGTCTTTTCTCTTTCTTCTCATTTTAATGTTTTCTATTCTTTTTGAGAAATAATCCAAATAACGGAAAGCATAAGAGATCAAAGTTTCAGGGAAAGGAGATAAATCTTTATTTGGCCTGTTGAATTGTGATGGGATTCATTCACACATACAAGAAATAAATTATTCTTATATCAAAAATATTTTAAATAAGTATTTGTAATACATATATATATGAACTTTAATAGTAAATTTTATTTTTAATCTCAGAAAGCACCATTTCTTAGAGAGATTCTTTCAGAGGAGAGATAAGAAGGAAAGGCGATTAACTGCACCAGATGATGGTTCCAGTCAAACTACCCTTCGAGGTACAGAGAGGAAAACATAAGAACGCACCCTGTTTTATTTGAGTCTGTTGCAACCATGAGAGTAGACGAAATCATCTATAGTGTTTTGCCAAAGGTTCAGAATGTGTTAAAAAGCAAGGAAAAAATATTGATACATCCACATGTTTTATTTTTCTCCAAATCTAAAGCATCTGTTTTGAACATTAAAAAGCATTTTCTTTATAAATATATAACTATTAAAAATAGAAATTGTAGATAGTCTTGGCAAGTTACTTACCTTCCCAAAATCTATAAGAAGGGCATGAGTTCATTTAAAAACTCAAGACCTTCAGTTCTCTTCAAATGAACAAGTTTCTCTGGATGCTCAGGCAATATCTCTAACACTACTCTCATTTGCCACCTCTGGAACCTACTGTGGGAAATCATTGCTCACAACTTACAGCACCACAGCACAATCCACAGGAGCCTTATGTGGTTGTTTTGGATGATCATCCTCTCTCATTCGTAGTACTTTGCTTCTGAGGATCCAGTCTTGCAATGAGCTTTAATTATTCATCAGCTTTCACTTCAGCTGAGCCCATTCCAGGGCCAGGCCTAGGGGTGGGAAACATTTCACCTTGCATTAAGTGTCTGTAGAGTAGAAATGGAAGGGAGTCCATATTTCAGTCTCTTTTTCCATTAATAAAGAGAAATAGGAACATTTAGGGCACAATTCAATGACTTATTTTTGACTTGCACCTTAGGATTAGATGAATTGTTCCTTAAATGTGCTTGATTCTCCATCGATTACAGAGCCTCAAGTGACTGGCTCAGATGTCAACAGCTACATTTGGGCAGATGAATCTCACCCAGGAGGTTTAAATTTTATTTAATGATTTTGCATTAAGGTACCAGAAACAAGACACACAAGAAAATGCAGTCAAAGAAAGATCATCTTCCCCTGCTTGTGGTACAGTGATATTTTGTGGTAATGTTTTGCAACTGTTGTTCAATGTTTGCCCTTTTGCAGTGCCTGTGGTAGCGAGGAGGCTGGAGGTGTCGTATCAGCCTGCCTCAATTCTATCCGCAGCTGCCATAGCGGGAGAAATCCTCATTCGGTACAATATGCCAGTAGCTGAGGTTAGGGCAGCAGCAACAGCTAAAAGACAGATGTAAAATCAGTAGCTGATGATTTTACATCAGAGGAGTGAATGTAAAATCAATGAGAAGTTTTAAAGTGGAGAATGGCCTAAATTTAACAAGAGAAATTAAGCCAATGTTTATTTTAGCAAATAGAAAGGCTTTCCCTCTCTCAGACTAAGACTATGACTAGCAGAGTGTGGAAACTAAGAACATTTTGACAGAAGCTTGCTGTAAGCATGGCTTCCTGGCATCAAAACCACACCCTTCATTTCACTGAATATTCACTGATTCAAACTGTCTCAAATATTATGGATAAGACACAATATGTGGTGGTAGTTGAAAATGACGTTGTGCTAGCGGAAGGCAATGTACAATAATGGAAAATAAGATACAATATTTTCCAAAGAGAAGAAATTATTTTTTCTAAATTTTTATTTTCCTTTATTTAAATATATTATCAAGTTTCATTTGTAAAAATTGTCTTTTTTCCTTAAAATTTTAAGCTCTTTCTTTCCCCTTCCCTTCTATCTTTTTTTCTCTTCCACTCAATCATTCTTTCTGGGACACGGGAAGGGAGTGGAATAAGGAAGAGGAAAACAAAAGGGGAAGCAAAAGAAAAATAAGGGAGAACACCACTAAAATGAAGAAGAAACATTTCATCACCATGCTTTCCCTTTCTTCTTTGTACTTTTTTTCTTTTCCAACTCTGTTTGAAAAAAATAAGAGTGAAAAATTGAAACAAGTCACCTTCTAATGGAAAAGACTTTGAACTTGAACTTCTGTTAGCTCTGTTGCTGCTCAGTAAAGGTTAAGCACATACCAAACTTTAATTGTGTACTCCCAAGGAAGTCTCAATGAAACATTCATGTTCATACAGAAAGGACCTTGAAACTTTTGGATTTAAAATGTTTGCACATATATTTCTGAGTAAAGCAGTACTTAAGTGTTTTGGTGCATAGGTGTCCCCTCATAATGTTTAAGATTCTGTGCTGAAATATCAGTTATATAAAACATCCCTCTCTGAACCCTGTCCCAGAGATTTATGTATGCCTGTGTATCAGCCTCCTTTCTAAGATGTGTGATCAGACATGAGCTGGTAGATTACAGTTTAGGTGTTTGCAATGCTGTGACATTTTCTCTTACCAGCTCATCTCTTTCTACATTCTGAAGAAGTCTAATTTGGGAAGCTGTCTTCATTTCTCATGTGTTTTAATATCACCCTTTAAGGCAGAAAATATTGAATGTATATGTCCACAAACATTCATATATATATGCACCTGTATAGATGTAGACATATGTGTGCGTCTCAGCTGGTGATGTGGCATCTGCCTGCACTGTTGATATTAGAAGCCAAAGAGCTCCAGACTGTCTCTTCTAAGAGTTCTATTTCATTTTGCATATCCTTGGTTAATATTTTTCAACAGTTAATTATAAGGATAAATACCTCCTACTGTTACCAGTTTTATCAAACTCTACTACCTGATACTAAGTTTCAGCTCACTTACACTGTTTTAAAAACAGAAAACTGAACTAAACTGATTATTTTCACTCAGCTGAGAGCCATGCTAGAGAAGTACTGACGTTGAGGCAGAAATTTGTCACACTTCTCTGAAAAATGCTTAGCTTTGGGTGGAGAAATCATCTTCTCGAAATACCTGCTTGAATATTTCTCTCTTGCCCATCTATCTCTGTGTCCCCTTCTGTCTTCATTTTCCCTACACACATGCCTAACTTTCAGATAGCAAAAAGGAAAGGAGATTAGTCCCTCTCTTTACACAGCTGCAGTGTTTTCTAACACTTGGGAAGGGGAAAGGTAGAAGTTTCTTACCAGTGTCTTTCTAGTAAAGTTGGGACCCATATTAGTATTCATTTTAAAAGTAAAACATAAAAAGAAGTATTTTGAGATTCTTCTGGATAAAAATGGTTACGTTGCAGATTCTGGAACTTTAGAATTCTAAAGGGTGTCTACAGCAGTGGATGAACTCTACACCATAATTTTCAGATTTTACAAGGTATACAATATTTTGAGGCAGCAGGTATATTAAAAAGAAGGATTCTTAAGAAAATACTTTTATTTAATTTCATGTATCTAAAGTATTAAAAGGAGAGTAAGATGAGATAAATAGATCATGTTATACAACAGAGAGAAAAAAGAATATGTGGCAGATACAAGATTGGTGTCAAAACTTTATAATATAATATTTCAAAACCTATAGTATGATGAAGCATCTAAATGAACCTGCATGACACAGTGTAATGTCATTATTCAAGGTCTTCCTTTTATTAGAAACTTCTTACATAGTCATATAAAGTACTTGCAGTGTCTGGTATGTGTTATCAATTCATTTCTTCCCTATCTAGATCTACATTTCCTCCCCAGAATGAAAATAAGATGATCTTTCTCAGTGATGATTTTAAGATTCAGATTTTGTATGTGAACTTTTAATTTCTATGACAGCAATGTGTTTACTCTGTCTAAAGATATGCAAACTGCTTTATGAGTAACTCAATAGTGTTTGTTTGTGATCTTACTTTGTTAGGGGTTGATCCAGAGCTGTTTGAAGTCCATGGAAATTTTTTTCATTGACTTCAAAGGTTTTTTGGCTCAGACCCTTATCCTTAAATACTGAATAGATTAACAACTGATTTGTGAATACTTTGCAATGCCAAAAGGACGGGGAAAAAGCCAGCATTTACAAAATTATATATCTGGCAAACACTATTCGACCATCTTCTATTAATATGTGTATTAATATTAAACCAGTACCACGATGGCATATGTACACTATTGGGCTGCCAGAACAGAGTAGGAGAAAAGTAGTATTCTACATATGGAAATATTTAATGATATCCTTGCATTTTACACATAGCTTCACCTAAGCCTATTCCAAGAGCGAGGCCACTGGAGTATTCAAGGATGCACAACCATTTCCTAGGCAGAAGTTCTTTCCCAGATGTTCAGTTTGACCTGGGGCAACTCAATCAAAGTCTGTAAGGTTTCCAACATGTCTAGTGGGGATTTATTTTTAAAAATGTGGCATATGGATTTTTCTGGCAATAATGAAATATAGCTGTGCACACTCCATTAAATAAAATGAGACTGTAATCCTTAAAACTGTGTGAGTAACTGGAATTGGAAAGCTGGGAGCTGGGAAAAGGAAAAAGGTTCAGGGTGAAGAAAAGGAAGAGCTTCAGAAAGGGCATTTGAAGGGGTGACCCATGCAGAATATGGAATGAACAATATGGAAAACGTGGATTCAAAGGACGTATAGCCACCCTGAAAGGATAGGTAGATATAGCATTGCACAATTAACTCAGAAGAAAAAATCAAACATAAAAGTGGGGAGTGACCTAATAAAACTGTTTCAATAAGTAGATTTTTTTTTTAATAATTTCTATGGCGTTCTTTCTGTACCTCAACCTCTTACTGCTTAAAAGCATAAAAATGCTGTGTTTAGTAATTACCTGTCTTGCTTTGCACTACAGCAATTTTGAGCCTTTCAAAGCAGGAAGAGAGGCTTAAGAAACTCTACTTCCATAAATTCAGTCCCAGTTTCGAAGAACTTAAAATATCTATAGACAAAGCAGAGAGAAAAATGACTCAGCAAAATATTGCTGGGCTTTCTTATGGACATAGGGCCTGACCCTTTAGTTTGTGCAGCCTTTCACCCCAACACAAACTGGGAATATTATAATTCTGTAGAAATTTTGCCCCCACTATGTCCAGGATGCCTGATCACAAAATGAGCAATATCATGCAGAACCACATTTTCTGTGTGAGACCCAGGAACTCAGCAGAACTGTCCTTTCCAGGTGCATGTTTCCTCGCCTTGTTCCCTTTGTTCTTCTAGAAAAAGTCCCCAAGAATCCTTTTCCCCTCCCTACTTCTTTTAAGTTTCAAAATAGTTTTTCTCTCTTTTTTATATATTAAAAGAGTATTTATTCTTTCAGTGTGTTCTATTTAAACTTACATTTAAGAGGCATTTCCTCAGTGACCTCTGCAAGAGCATCATGACCCTATCCCTTATGAACAAATGCCCATGTACGTGTAATGGATGCATACACCTGTGTATGTGCTAGAGCAACTCCTTTCCCTCTGCTTAATAGTTATGAAAATTACTGAGTGCAGTCGGCACTTAGTAAATAATAAATAACAATAACAATAATAATAATTTAATTCCATCTAATGGAATAATTTTCTGTCTAATCACAGTAATAAAGAGAGTCCATTATGCTACTAAAATTCTTTGCTAAACATGAGCCTTTGTACAGAGTAACTCGAGCAGCTGCTGCCGAGGTCTTGTCATATTGCAGAAGCACTCAGCTGGCCAGAACTTCCTGGTGCAGAGACATCAATCTCACTCCCCGTTGGCTGCTGAGTTCACTCTATAGACAGCCAGTATTGCTGTCAGCTTTGCGTCTATGATGGACAATGGAATTCAGTAACAATGCACTTGAGTAGCATATTGCTTTTTGCATAAGCAGTGGGTTGCACTGTCAGTGACAGTTGTGGGAGAGTTGGTAGGTTTGGTAGGAAACAAACAACTCTGAAGCCATTAGGAATATGAAGGGAAATTAATGTTGCCTTCTTCATTGCCTGCAAAATGCCGAGAACTACCACTGTACTTTCCTCTGTTCTTTCCTTAGCCTAAAGAGATACTGTGTAAAGGGTAAGAGATGTGTAAGAGAATATAAAAAAGATATAGGTATTTGAGAATTTTTGTTTAGTACAAAAGATTAGAGCCAGTAGACTTATTCCTGTAATGACCTAGACTGAAAAATTTATCTTTAGGCACTGTTTAAGCACCTAACTCTATCATAATGACTCACAAGCCCCTATCCTAACTGCTGAGGCATCTCATATTCAGACACGTCTCCATTTTTTGCCACAAGACTTACAGAGCACCTTAAAACTCCATTACTGCACATACCCAAAGCCGTTGTCTTGACACAGGCAAGCAGCCCAGCAGCTGTATTCACATAAGTCTGCTTAGGACTGCATTTCTGGGCATCCTTTCACCTGTCTCTCCCAATGCGTGGGGAGAGTGCTGGATTTTGTGCAAAAGGCAGCAGCTCCTGTTTAGAAGCATAGTAGGAGAGTATGTAGCACTGACAACAGCAGCTAGTTTTCACTTTGTGTTATACACAATGTCCTCCTTCACATCAGGCATCTTTAACTTACACTTGTTGCAACTCATGAGAATGCCTTAACTGTTAACCTTAATATAATTCTGCTTTACTGTCTCTATGGGCCCCGAATTACCTTAATTTGTTTATTCCCTTTTTTTATGGTTAGGGAAAGACAAGATAATACAAGGTAAATACAGTGTAGATAGGCATCCATGCAACTATATGTTCTCATTCTATTACAGTCGTCATATAACTTAAATATGAGAGAGTTTCTCCTTATTACTAAAAGATCATAAACAAGCACTTATCATCAGGTATACAGTAAATTCAAACCCTACCTTATTAAATGATAGTTTTTTATATTGTTAAATCTTATATATACATAAAAAGACACAAGATTAAATATCTCAATATAAAAAGAGAGTTAATAAGGCTTAGATGGACATAGTTAAGGTGTGGAGAGAAAAGTTAGCAACACAAGTGTAGGACCTGTAGGACAATATTTTCTAGGCTCAGTAGTAAAGTTGGTTGGAAGGAATACTCAGGAGACAGCTTTACTCATCTTTAAGGGGTACCTCCTTGGCCTTGAAATGGGGTCGCATGTAGCTAACCATGAGGTCAGCAGCATCACATCATTCTGCCGGTGGCTGTTCAAAGGGGCTTAAGGACTGCAGACCACGGGTCACTGTGGCTGGGGTGGGCTTCAGGCTTAGCTCTTTTAACCAGCTGTGGAGGCTGCTGATCCCGTTCTCTCCCAGTAAACCAGCATGTTTCTCAGTGTTAGTTTTACAGTTCCACCTTCTAAAACACATTCTCAATATTAATTTCCTAAAGAATAATTTTTCATCAAGTGATTTACAGAGTGAAAATGATTCTCAAAGAAAGTGGCTGGAAAGCCTGAGCAGAAAGACAAGTAGTGTCGGGTTTTCCCAAAGGAGTTTGTAGGGAAAGTAGAATTGTGAAAGCTAACTTGCTGTGATAAATTGGACTTAAAACTAGGAAGCAGTGGAGAGATCTGCAGCCCAGTCTAAGCCACAACTTGCTTACATGCCTATTTGCCTTGTGTTTTGCCTGTTTACCTTTAAGCTTACAGAAAGTCAGAACCCAATGCTTGCAACGTTCAGTAACCAGAGAGGGGCTGAGCGACATGTAACATGGGCTGATTTACATGTAACAGCAGTAACAGGTTACAGTAAATAACTGTCACCCTTAACCGTACACACTTGTAAATCCCAAGATGGCTTTGTCTTTACATATATAGCTGAATCTTATGGTAAAAGTTATATTGTCTACTTAATGTACTTTGCTGTTCCCAGTAATTCACCCTTTGGGTTTAAATGTATTTGATCATGGTTCATAAGAACGTTTTTCTTTTTATTTCTTTTTTTTTCTCTCTAATCCAAAGGTCTTTGGGAAGCTGGGATCTTTTCTTGATTTAATTAAGAAGGATCATATATTTTTTTATTGTGGTATTTCCCTTTCAGTTCAGTTTTGCTAAATCATAAACTTAACCGCATTAGATCTAGTGATATGCAAATGAGGCCTTTAAAAATCCACCCCCTAAGCTCCAGAGACATGTGGGGTGTATTACACGGAGAAATCAGAGCCTCTGGGGTTCATCTGTTGTTAGTCCTGTCACAAGTGACAATCCCTGAATACACACTGGTGTCTTCTCCCCCCTCCCCTCCTTTAAAGAACTCATTTGCAGATTGTAACATTTTGAGTCTTTGAAGTGGCACCTACAACTAAACTGCCACCCACACTTTCCTCTATTTAGGTCAAAGTCCCTTCAAACTAGAAAGAAAAAAGCCACACAGGCACAAACACACACAGACACATACAGGCACTCGCAAAAAACAAAACTGATGCAGAGAAAATCAAATAATGAGGTGCAGCCACCCAAGGCTGGTGTGAAAATCAACATATGGGGAATTATTGCGAGCGTCGGGCTCTGCTTCAAATGGGCTTGTTTTGCCTGGAACCCTGAGATGAGCTGAAAAAGGCAGAGTCGGTTGCTTCACTAATCGCTGAGCTACCTGCAGAGAAACAGGCAACCATAAAAAGAAACAAAACAATAGAGGAACAGATACAGAGGGAGCCTCTGCTGAATGGTGTAGGATGGGCTAGCTGGCACTTCCAAGACCTTTTCTAAAACTGCAGGTTAAAAATACCTTCTGCAGCAGTAATTACAAAAGCCACACCTTGGGTTTTAGATGCTCCTCTGTTGCTCAGGCACCTGCATGGAAAGCTTTTCAACACCATCAAACTGAGGGGCAGATGTGACTCCATTTCACTGGGTTGCCCACTGCCAAGACCAAAGGTTTTGTTGGACCTCTGTTTTGAGTGTTGAAGTAGCAGGTAAAGCACGGACAGGAGTATTGTTTTTGTGGATTTCTAGTCCAGCGACTTCAAAGGATGTCACTTGATGGGATGCAGTTTTAGCCTGAAGTGCTTGGGGGAACAAAAAATCTAAAAAATGAAAAGAAGAATTAAAAAAATAAAGTAAAAAAAAAGTCTTAAATCACTCAACAAATCAGTTATAGAATTACACCTACATTCTCAGGTGTATAGAGCAATATGACAGCTAAAACCAACACTGTCCAAAACAAGTGGGTGGATTCAGCTCGTAGAGCTCTAATCTTAGGTTGATGTCTGAGACTGGTAAAATGATACACTCTTGGAAGATGCCCATCTCTCTCTTTGCACTTAGAAAACCTCATTTGCTTTTGATAAATTAAATTATACCATCTTGAAAAGGAACGAAAACATTCATTTGGTTTTCTTGTTTTGATTCATGTTTTTCTGGCTGTTAAGCTACATTATACTATGTTTTAAATACTGATGTGTACATAGATTTTGTATAATGTAATGGTTAACATTGGACGTTTTCCATCAGAAAGCTTTCTTTTTAACAAAATTAAGAAATGTGGCAAAATAAAGAGGTGTCGGGGATACAGATTTCATTTTTTTACCCATTAAAAGTATGCAATATATTTCTCCATATGTCTGTATGTGAACAAAGCGCATGTCAAAGCTTGGCAGAAAACTGATTTTCAAAAATGTCAGACTTTCCAGGAGGAGGGACATTCTTTATTCCTTTGGAGAAAACAGAGGATTTGAACTTAAACATGACAAGAAGGACAAGAAAATAAGGCAGAGTGAAATAATGGCCTTTACCTTGGAGCTGCTAAAAACCTGCTTTAATTCCTGTGGAAATTGGTGTGTATTTAGGATCCAAATAGAAGCAGTACAATGTTAAAACACCATTGCAAATGCAGACAACTTAACTAAAAGCAAACACTTGAATTCTGAGATGAACTGAAGGCTTGCCTACATCAACTTTTCAGTCCATATTAGGAGTGCACCACTTCAGTGAAAATTCTGATATTGCCATTCCAGATACACTTAAACCAGATAATGCATTCCCAAAGACCACCGATGTACAGTCCAGATGCCTGTAGGTGTGCAGCCTGCTGGACCACACTGAGGGGGTCTCCTGAAATACATATTATACGGAGGTGCTTGTCCAGCCATTGACTAAGAAGCCTTACCACTATTGACACAGCTAAATACTTGAAGATTAGTGGGATCATATTCCTGAGAAACATGAGGTGGTAAAATGTGACTGCATTGGCGTGTGTGTGTATGTAATACAGTTGTAACCATGCCAGCAAAGAAAATATTGCTGGTAGTAAGATACTACAGAGACCTTAACACTATACTGTACAGTGGTGAATATTTCTTTGTTCTGCTCTAGTTTTATACCCTTCTTAAACCACATTATTGAGAGTGGTTCCCATATGCCCTAGTAGTGATTAGTCAGTCATGAGTGAGAAAGTTTCAAAAGAAATTGCGTATATATACAATAAAATAATTTTTCATTTTTACAGCTGTAATAAAAGCAGGAAAAAAAAAGTTAAAAGAAAACAAAAACCAGACAAACAAACAAAAAAAAAAAACAAACAATGAATGCTACTAAAAGGAGAAATAAAAGACAAAAGTACTAATGGCAGGTCAGGATTCAGATAGAGCCTTCAAATCATACAGAAAATGTGAAAAGCATTCAGCACCAGTATTCAACCAGCAATATACATGAAACAAAAAGATATTAATCCCTGGATGATGCACATCTCTCACCCGAGGCAGAGGCAAGCTAACTAGAAAAGTCAAGCACTTATCATGAAAATTACATGAAGGATTATAAAACCAACATCCCAACCATTCTTAGGGAAGAAACACAAACTATGAAATCCCTAATGTCAGTTATTTAGTGAGGTGTAAGTTTCATTTTCTCTCTCTCATCTTCTTTTATTTCAGCTTGACAAAGATAACTTGTCTAAACAATAGAAATATCTCCTGTGCCGCACCAGTTCCATCCAAAATGTATCTGGGTAATAATGTGGTTTGAAAAACCATCACAGAAACTCACTGAAAATATTACCAAACATGTACCCCAGAGAGACAATATGGGAGATGAAAAACACAGGCTAAGTGACGTGATACCAGTATTTTGTGGCAGACAAGGGGCGTGAACCCAGGCTACTGTTCTTATCAGTACTTGACTACACAGACTTTGATTTAAATACTGTTAGTTACAGCAGAGTTGCTGTAAATCCTGAACTTGGAGCCAGGAAAGTGAAACAGAGAGAGAGGAAGTGATTTGCATATAAGTACATTTGTGGAAGATCTGGCAATTAAAGGTATAATTTCTAAGACTGAAAGCAGTGTCTTAATCACAAGACCATGCTTTCTGAGCAGCAGGGAACTATTTTTTTTGGGGGGGGGGGGACTTATGTTCTACTCCCAGATAAGTGCTATTCAACAAGAAGTTGGGTAACATTATCAATCTGGAATGTGGAGAAGCTAAAGTTTGCCACACACTTAGCAGGAATTTACACAATGCTAGATTATTGCTAGAATCAGTTGGAAAAATCAGTTTGCAAGACAGCTGTGGCAACATCCAGGTTCTCTAGTATTAAAGAGGTTTGAACTCAGAACTAGCTAAACTGGGAGGGAATAAGGGCTTCCAAGAGAAGACAGCCAAATATTTATCAGATCATTACCTGAAAAGTTTTTGAAGGCTTCTTCTTACTTTTTATTTACTTCATTTTTTTCTTTTCCATGTCATCCTTAAGTAGTCCACAAAGCTTGCCTTTGGTGTGGCTGTTGACAGGGGAGAACATTCCTTATTCCTTTGGCTTTGAAGCTGTAAAGTCACAGCACCCTTGTTCAAATGTGTGGCTTCCTTAAATGGGCTTGAAGCATACTCTGCTGAAAACAGTCCAGGTAAGAAACAGCCAGCAACTATAAAACAAACTAGCATTTTTGGGTCAGGAGAATATAAAACACATTAAATCTTTTTATAGAGAAAAAGCTGAAGGTGTACGTCCTTTATCTTAGTAAACTAAACCACACAGAAGAAACAGCCTTTGATGACTTTCCTTTCTCTTGATGTGTTTTCATAATTTGTTTTAACATTTTCTGTTCACCAATGTTCCTAAAAACTGGTTTTCGAACTGTCTTACCCAGTATTTTTTCCTCACATATTTGTTCCATTCGTTGCTTGATAGGTCATTCAGACAGCTTTTTATATCATCTCATTTCTTCTCTTGAGAAAAGGCTTTCACCCATTCCTCTGCATATAAATAGCACACGGAGAGGTGGTGAAACTGATTTAGACACAATGAACGTAAAATATTACAGAACATTGTAATTTTCTTTACAAAGCCAGATATACAAAATATTTGTACTTCACTCCAATTGCTGCCTAACTCTTGGCTTCTTCTAGTCACATACATGATTCTCAAATATGTCTCAGTCCTATTTGAATTCTTTGGCTTCTCTATTACTTATAAACTCTTCTGGTATTTACAGAGTAGACATTGCTCATTCTAGGTTGTTACAGGATGGACAGGATGTTGTCTGTTGGACAATTCAGAGTATGCCTAACACATCAAGTGCTTCAGAAGACTTAACTAAAGGGAAGCTTGCTGATGAGAATTCCTTTCAAATCCATAGGTTGCCTACTGGTTCAGGAAACACGAGATTTGAGATTATTTCCACCTGTTTCAAGGAGGGACTTAAAAGCTGCTTCTTAGTTGCAGGATCTTTGATGCCGGAAGTGGGCATGGGTGTAGTCTAAATTATCTAACAGTCTAAATTATCTATGTTAAAACTGTCTATTTTGCATGCCATTTCTAAGAGAAATTGAGTAAACATTATTCTTAAGTTTATTTCTTAAACATTTAAGTGAAGGTGCAGAGCTCTAAATTGCAATGCTTTTACCTCTATTTTAAACTCAGGATTCTAAAAAGAGACAGGACTAGAATGAAAAACATCTTTGTGTCACTGAGTGCCTCATCACTAGGATACTACTCTTTTTAGCTTCTTTTTGTTCCTTGCCTGAAGCCCTCACTCCTCCCCTGATTCCATGACAGTGGTGCTCCAGTGCAAAGAAAATAGCTGTCACGGCTGTGATGGCCCAGGGCTTAAATGATAGGTGCTACAATAATGAGCACTATGGTGCCTAAAATCCTTCATGTCTCACTTACCAAAAAGGGATAAAACTCATCTCTGATATGTGTGTTCATTAGGAGATGTCAGAACTTTCCTGTGGAAGTCAATAACATTGTTTTGCAGGTAAGACATTAAGTAAATTATTCAGCTGTAGAGTGGCTAAAACAAAAATAAATCAAAATCCTAAACCATTAGCTACTCCTAACAGCTGGATGGACAATATGCCCAGCTCAGCCCCATATATCTCTGGAAAAAAGTTAGTGTCTGTTCTGAATACTTCTTCAACAAGTTTTGTTATTGAGGTATGAACTTTACCATTTCAAAGCTTGAGACCTTCTCTGTTTCTTTACTTCTTGCTTTGTTCCTTACATGGAGTGTACTGAAAAGGTACCCAGGTGATTCATAGAATTACTAACGTGTTGTTCAAGTGTATGTGATACCACAATATACACTTAGAGAGATGAAGATGAGCCACTAGTGTAGGCTTTTAAATGAAATTTATAAATATTCTCTCTAGAATCCTACATAAGTTTAATATAAAAAACCCAAAATAGTCTTTAAGCTCAGTTTCTTGGATCTACCACGACAGCAAAGAAAGAGTTTGTGTGGTGAAGTACAAAGCGTATCTGAAGCCAGTACGTCATTAGGTCAAAATACAGAGTTGCCTTGAAAAAGATCCATACTTAAGCATGCTTTACTTCTCTCCATATCTTTTCTGCTCCCTGCCTCCTTTCCTTCTCCCCAGCCGCTCCACAAACTCAGTCTTTTTTGCTGGGTATATTGGAAAATAAATTAGTTGGATTTGTGCTATCAGAGAGTCTGTCATTAGGGGGATATTTGTCTTTTTCTGCTTCCCTTGTGGTTTCTATCAAAGGTTCAAGCATGTGGGTTATATCTCTTTTTATCTCTATTGTGTTTTAACTTAGAAAGAAAAGGAAACAGGAAAGATATTTTATCTCCTTATGTACCATATAAGGATCAGTTGCATTGAGGTAGCACCTATATCTCTCTCCTGTTTCACTTGTCCACAAATTGTTTGAGCCAACTGGCCAAATTGAAACAAAAAACGAGAATGTGATTTAGATAAGATTTCTTCTGGGTTACTAAATTATTGAAAGTCTAGGTAACATTGCTGGTTCGTGCAGTCTCTATTCTTCTTTGAGCTCATTTTAGGTATGATTTTCTGTAATTTTTAGAAGAGTAAAAAAAAGAAGAGGAAAAAGTCATTACAGTTTAGCAATGAACCATTTGACGTAGTTGTTTCTTCAATTTGGAGTATAATTGCATTCCTTTATTACTAATATGAATATAGAATTACCTTGAAACCCCAAATTAGTTTGGTTAAACCTGAATGGTCAACCAAACATGTACGTCTCTTACCATGCATATATCTTCATCCTGTAAAATGCAGGGAACAATTTCACAATATACAGATTTTGCCTCAGATTTCAAAGACCTCCTCGGGTCAGTAAGTCTGTGACTTCTCTGAATGGAATTTAGCATTTCTTATTATGTCCTCCCAAATCCAGAGTGCAATGGAAAGAATAAAACAAAGGAAAAAAAACCCCAACAAATCATCCAGAAAGAAATACATCCGTTCAAATGACTCAAGTCTTGTAAATTTGATCAGAGCGCAAAACGTATTTTAGGGAGCAAGTCTAGTGTGGTGTGATCGTCTTTTCCTTCCCACCCCCCAAAAAAAAAAGAAGACTGGCTCTGTGTTTTCCATTAAACCTATGTTGCATTGACGCACTCACTTACTTAGCTTTGTGCCTATGGAGAGCTTTATGTGCTCTGATTTGACCAAATACTTAAACACTTTGCAAAATAAACATTATGGTGAGTGAGCAACAAATGTGATATGAGTGAAGCCAGTTGCATTTAGTGGTGTTTTTCACATTGCCAAATGTGAAATGTGTCTGACCCATTCATATATGCAACAATCTTCCCATAAACTTGTATTTTTCATGCTATAATGTCCAAATTTTCCGCTTCATCTTTTTTTTCTAATTTTGCATTTAAATGGACAAAGAAGCAATTACTTGCTTGGACAAAAAAGAAAAGAAAAATAATGCAGCCTACATTTTAATGTTTCACACTCATGCTAATTCTGAATACTCCATTCTTGGATGATTTACTTTCTGGCTATAGAAAGCAACCAATAAGAAAGGGCAAGATTCTGAATGATACAGAGGCAAAAACATAGCCAAAGATGACTGAAGTGGTGATAAAAATACAGTGGTTGGGACAGATGTCTGAATTATTCATTTCTGTTGATACCATAAACACAGCACGGGGCAAGCAGTAATATACGTCTTGGAGGTCACATAGATAATGAAATCAGCTGCTTATTTCAATAAAAATCATAGGAAGGAATTTTGATTAAATAATAAGGATGTGCTAACCATGATTTCTTTGAATACTTTTAAAGCAAATGTAGGGGGAGTGGAGGAAATCTCTTTTTCATTGAGAAACACAGCATTTTCTCTGTAAGAGGATTTTACATTATGGTACATTTATTTAATTCCTTTATTTTTTCATATAAAATTACTACCACTTTCAAATCCTGAGACATGTCAAAGTGTTAGGCAGCTCCTGTGACTCTAAGGTAACCAGTACCATTTCCAAGTTTTCCCTTTGCATTACGCTTGCTGACTGTCATACACCACTGGTATTATAAACTTTTGGGGGCATTAACTGGATTCTTATTGTCTGTATAGAAGTCAAGCAAGGTTTGAGTGACTTTTAGTTTGATCCAGTAGATGTGACTCCAGTTTCTTATTATCAGCAAATGGTGGGAGTGGTCTGTCCCAGAGGGTGTTCTGGATCCACAGGACTGGCTCAGAACAAGCTCAAGAAGTAAGAAGGAGCTAAATGCTGTGTGGTCTCCCTATCCATAGCAAAAGGATTAACATGTCCTGGAGGACTCCCTCAATGTCCACTGTGGCTTGTTAGAGCATTTACCCATTTCATTAATCTGTGTACATCTCTGGTACTCTGTTTCTATAAAGCTGCATGTTATGAAAATGTTTTCTAATGGCAGCTGTATTTAATCTGAATAGTTGCCTAACACTTTGCATATCTCAGATTTGAGATACCCTGTCAATATAGAGGGATTATGTTACTGTGGCACAGATGCATGGGAAATTTCTCTACTGTAATACCACGGAGATCTTTAATTCCTACAAGAGACAAGAGTGTTCCTAGAGTATACTGATTTTCCAATGGAATTTGGGTCCTTAAGTACCTCAGGTGTTTTTGTTTTGGTTGGTTAGTTGTTTTTCTTGGAGGGGGGGTGGGGTGTGGGATGTCTTCCGAGAATGCAGCCTGTGTTTGAATTTACATGTAGTATGCCCACTACATACATAGGACTAAAGAACTAGAATTTTATTCACTGTTTTTTCATCATCATATTTCCAGACCAGGCCTACACAGAAATGCAGTTGTGCTGAATTAGACCTAAGTTAATTTAGCCCAGCATGTTGAGTCTAACAATAGCCAAAAGCACAGTAAGAACAGGTGTGTATAGAAATAGTCCCAGAACATTCTCCCACGCTGAATTCTTGTCCATGTTTGTTGGTTCATTTTTATTGCAGACCATTCTACAAAAAGCAGTGCATTGCCTCCAGCTCTGCTGGGTTATCCAGGTCTAGGGGCCAACTGCATAAAACACACTGAACAAGCTTCCCAAGACACTGGACAGGCAGCAAGAAATATGAGATCTTCCTCAAAAATGCAGAAGATATTGTTTTCCTCAGATGCTGATGAGATCTAGTAAAAATTTTCTTGCAGTCTGAATTGGGAGTCAGTCATCTGGGGAACAGCAAAGCCAGAAAACCTAAAGTTAACCAAGAATTCCTCTTGAGTCCTGACTGCCATGAAGTTACTTTTTACAAAGCCCATTCTCATGGCTGTTTCACCACCTTGCTTTTGAATATCCCTGTAGTATGTTGGTTACTTCTGTAGGTAATCTATTCCATTGTCTGTTGCTTTGCCTTGTAAGAGAACATTTACAAATGTGTGAAGATATAGATAGAACAAAAAAGGTTCTGGTCATACATATTTAAAAGTGAAGTTGTATGAGGCTTCAACTTAGAAGATAACACTGTATATTTATTTATCTTTTTAAAGCATTGTTGTAGTTCCTGCAGCTCTCCTTGACATCTTATCTATCACGGTGCTTCCACTGAATATTCTAACATTGTGCTGCTTTTAATCTTCAGATGTAAACAAAAGCTTATTTTTTCATACCACCATCACAACCTGACAAAAGAAGAGGCTGAATATTGATTTATCTGCTGAAAGAAACTGTCCAAAGATAATTCAAAACCCCCCCCAATCTACTAAATATCCATTACGTGCTGTGTTCTTTTTTTGTCTTATTTGGCTTCTCACAGACCATATTTGTAGGGAGCATACTCCAGGAGCTGAAAGCTGCAACTTTACTTCATGATTGTAACTTTTTGATTTGCACTAGGCACCTATAAAGGAAAGAATGATAAATCAGTGGTATAGTGCACTCTCACCTTGAATACTATGTTCCATTTTGGTCAACTCAACATGGCAGGAATAGAAAAGTCTGGAGAAAAGCAATGAAAATGATGAAGGTTTCCAGATGAGGAGAGATTAAAAACCCTGGAACTATTCAGGTCTTGGTTACCTCAGTCCCTACTCCCACCTGTAATTCATCCGGCACTATGTGAGATTAAGCAGAGCTGGCTGAGGCTTGGACTACTGACATTGTTTATCTGCAGAAGCATTTCCAGGCCCATATCACTGTGTATCTACATTCTACTCTTCCTTTGATACAGTGAATTCAGCTGCACAAGCACGTATTTAGGGGCAGCAGGACTGTGTCCTTAATCTGGGGACCATGAGGAAAGAGTAAGAAAAAATGTTTTCTTTTAGATTACAAATTACTTAGGAAAGATATTTTTGTCATGATATATGTGCACAATGCCAGCAGAGTGTGTTCCATTGCTTCCAAAATATAAATGTGAAATATGAAGAAAGATGAAGCTGGAAGTGATATATAAATAATAAGTGACATGGAAAAAGCCCATTAGGAGTGCACTTAATTTAGTTCTGTCTTAATTATACTATTAGGGTAAATGTCACCAGATGATGCATTTATAGACAGTCTTCCAAATTCTTTTTTCTGGTATGCACAGAAAGGATTTATCAGAAAACATATTTTATAGTACTATTAACCCTATATTTTGGAAGTTCTGTAGGTGCCAGGAGAGTTTACTATCTACCTTTATTCAACTTTTATTGCAAAGTTGCTTCTGGGAACAGGATAACTGGTGGTTAGATACAAGAAGTCTCAGCATACTTTTTGACCATCTCTGTTCCAGGGTTGTTGGACCCATATTGATCAAGTAAGTTGCAATGTTCCAAGTCACTGACTGGCAAGTCCAAGATACTAGGTAACTCTCAACAGAGGGACACAATGGAATGATTAATGGTCAAAATAATTAAAGAACTAGTAAACAATCATTTAAAAAATCAAATTACTTCATATTCAGTTCTGACCCACTGTACCTAGGAAGTCAGTGTTGAAAGCTATAATTATCATTTTTATTAAATAGATGGTTTATGCTTCTACCAGAAATATGAAGGTAAGAGAAGAACAACAACATTCATAACTGCTCAGATGTTTCAGAAATACTCCTCATTTTTTAGGGAAAGAAAATGATACCATCTGGCCTTTGTGGGTAGAGACCAAACACAGAGCTGAAATGCTGCAGTTTGTTACCGTTCATCACAGAGCAAAGGTAACCTCACAGAGGGCCTCACTCTTAGCCTTTCTAAACAATATGCCAGGAATGTTAGGGTATTTTGAAAAACAAAACAGAGCAAAACTAAAAAAAACAGCCACCCAACCAACCAACCAAACAAAAAACAACCAAACTTTCCCCAGTGAAACAGGTTGAAGTTACAATATTGTTTCTTTCTTGTGTCTGCACAGGGTTATGAGCAGTCATTCAACCTGAAGCTCAGGTGAAAAATGTTATTCTCATCAGATGTTGTTAGTTGATCCTGAAGGTGATCTTTTACATACTCAATTGAAAATTAGGTGTTTGAAAGCAGGCAATGGGAGCCAAGTCCTTCAAAAGTCTGTCTCTGAGCATTTGAGAAAAATCCCTCTTTGTTACAGGTAATTCTGGTGTTTCACATCTGTGATATGTAATGTCATGGAAGTGTCTTTTGTCATTCTGCATTAACCATGCCTGTCAGGCACAAAGCACTAATACCTTACAGTCAGACTTGTGACCTGGCACATCTATCTTACAGATGGCACCTTTGCTTATACCTGAGTTTGTCTGTGTACATTCTAAACAGGCTTTTTAAAATTTGTAATGAAAAGATTTTACAGGAGTTTGGCATGCAGCTCCTGTTGCTAATCCAATCCTTCAGACTCAAAAATCATCCTTCTTGCATGGCAAGAAAGAGGGAAAAAAAAAGAAAAAAACCTCACCTGGGAATCTAGGCAGCCACCCACTACATCATTTTTCTTCCATCAGCATCCAAAAATCTAGATTTTTATATCTGCTAATGGGTTAAGAACATGCAAACCTTCATCTTTGTCATTTTCTGAGCAGTCACTGTTTGATAAAGCACTGGAAAAAGCCCTTAGGTGCTATTGAGACCAGTGGAATAAAAATATGTATTTAAATGTATTTTCACTCTGTGTAGCTGGGATCAAGACTTGCTCATACCTCCTACAGGTTTCTGTTGCAGACTTGCTGGACAAAGGAAAAGATTTCTGCCTAGAACTTTCTGCAGACAAACAGAAAAGTGAAAGGACTGGCATCACTGAATCCCTAGATCCTAGCAATACAACCTGATGCATGTGAAGAACTCTCAATAGCACTTTATCAACCAATAGGGAAAAAAAAAAAATTGTGTGTATATATAGGTATTTTAAGATTAAAGTATTTTGACTAAGGACTATCCTTTCTCAGAAGCTGTTTTAGAGACCTGTTCACAAAAACAAGAACAAAAGCCCAGTGTAATGCTTAAAACCTTTTTTTTTGGAGCTCAAAAAGACACTATAAATGGTTGTTTTATCAGGAATTTCTCATTATTAAACTCTCAGAGAGTAATAGAAAATTTAAAAGTGAACACTACAAACTATACAAATGGAGGAAGAAATGCAACCAAGCTCCTGTAAAAAACACACAAAATGGATAAAAATGCAATTTCCTATTTTCAGAAATTGATAAGCTAAGACATTTTGAAAAAAGAATCATTTTTTCTTAATAATCTTACCAAAATATTTATCAAATTTTCAACAGTGATAAAATTGAGTAGTCACTTGACCATCTTAAATTTCACTTTCTCAATTTCTTCTGCCAAACTGGTTTACATTTTTCAGGACTTCCTATGTCTTCCTCCCAGTCTGAACTTCTTAGATCTGTAATTGTCATGGGAGCTTACTCAGCTACTGTATTCTTCTTCTATTAGTAACTCAATGCCTTCCTTTAAACAAAACCAGTTTGGTGCAATTATTCCACAACCTTTGTGTTATGTCCATTTTATGATTTTTAATAGATTATTACATGAATATAATAGATTAGTAGATGATCATAAACATTTAGAGCACAATTACATTTAAAGATATTAGCTATTATGAACAGGAACCTCTTTAGTTTTCAAATTTAATTACAAATTCCAGGTGTTTATGCTGATCTTAGAACCAGGCTTATGAAATAAATGAGAATTTTGAGGAAATTGTTCAGAAACTTTGTAAAACTCTGTCTAGAAATAACCAAGGTGGGTCTTTCATTTGTTTGGTTTGGCTTTTTTAGTTAAAAGAAGTTCATCCTTCTCTATGAAGAAAAAAAAAGGAAAAAACCTCTTTTCTTATTTCCAACCGATCCTTTACTGAGATGTACTCAATGCTACTAATGTTAATGCACAGACTAATGGCAGAGACACTACCACCTTTTCCCTCACCATTATAAGGTCATAAAATGCTTTAGTCACTTAAAGATCAAAAGCCTCCTGCAGTAGATCTTCAGCAATCAGTTTTAAATGTGTCACGTCAGGATGGCCTTTTGTTACATTAATTTTAAACTAGAATGAATTACTCTACTTATATGTGTCCTGGCCTAATCTAATTTTACCAGTGTCCCTATGTATTAATACCTTTGGACCAGAGCTGGTCGCCTCTGTGACTGTCCAGTACTACCACTGAACATGAGATATGTCTACCTTCCTGATGAAGGGCAATGAAGAACTGTGCCTAAATTCTGTAAAATGCAGGTGGAATTTGCCTTGTAACATGATTTAAAGAAAACAAATAACTTTGCTGGTTTGGTAGCCCCTAGCATTGTTAAACACATGTTTATGGCCAACATGAAACTCTAACTTTGCGTACTGTAAACCCAACTCTCATTCTTACTGCATACAATGTCTTCCAGTAAATCCGAGTCTCAGGAAATCCCTTTTCAAAGACAAGTATTGTACTTTGTTTCTTGATCATATTAGTAACTGGAGAAGTAGACTAGTCAGAGACCCAGTCCATCCTTACTAGTCTTTTCCAGTTTCTTCATCATGGTCAGTAAAAAATAACTGAAGCATGGGCATTATCACCCTTCTTTTGTGAAATTATGTTCAATTGTGTAATATCCCATTACTATGGATATTTTTTCTTTTTTTTTTTTTCCTTTTATATTTAGACTTCAAATTTTCTAACTTGGTGCTGTTACAGACCAAAAAAATCAGAGAAAAGTTTAGAAAGGAACCCTGCAGTTCATCTGGAACAACCTCCCACTCAAAGCAGGGGCAACTTGCAAGTCAGCTCTGTCTGCAGGGTTTATTCCAGTCAAGTTTTGAAAAGCCCATGTTATCCCCTATCTTAGCTGTGTATATTTATGCTTTCCCCCATGTCTGGTCTGTTCTGCATTCTATGAAGGATTTAGTAGCCCCACTTCTGAGCATCAGCAATTCATATTAAGCTAAGGATGAAACATGAAGACTACACAATTCCTCCTCTTTTTTTAATTCATTAAAGATAAAATTCAAACAATAGCTGGTGTCTTAACTAGAACTCCAGTCAGGTGCTATTTGTTTTGTGGAGAACTTCAGGATTAAACCTCATCTTAAAGTCTAACAATTTTTCAGTATTGTTTTCATGTGACAGAATAACATGCACAGAGTAATGAGTGTGCTACAGCCATAAAGTTTATTGACTTAGACTTTTATCTCAAACCATTGATATTTATGTGAGTAGATCGATGGATCACAGATGTTCACAGGTGACCTAGCCAGTGGCATTATTCAATATAAAACAAAAATACTTTTCATCAGCCCACAGATTCTGAAAATTTGCATCTCTTCAATCCTTTCATTTTTGTCAAAGTACATAAATATTTATGAGTGTTTTGGGTTTGTGTGGCAAGGTTTTGGTAGCAGGGAGGGCTACAGGGGTGGCTTCTGTGAGAAGCTGCTAGAAGCTTCTCCTATGTCCGAAAGAGCCAGTGGCAGCCGGCTCCAAGATACCCACTGCTGGCCAAAGCTGAGCCCACAAATGACGGTGCTAGCACCTCTGGGATAACATATTTAAGAAGGGTGGGGAGGATGGGGGGCGGGCAGAAAGCCCTGTGCAATTGCAGCCAGAGAGAGGAGTGAGAATGTATGCGAGAAACAACCCTACAGACACCAAGGTCAGTGAAGAAGGAGGAGGAGGAGGTGCTCCAAGCACCAGAGCAGAGATTCCCCTGCAGCCCGTGGTGAAGACCGTGGTGAGGCAGGCTGTCCCCCTGCACCCATGGAGGTCCCTGGTGGAGCAGATATCCCCCTGCAGCCCATGGGGGACCCCACGCCGGAGCAGGTGGGTGCCCAAAGGAGGCTGTGACCCCATGGGAAGCCCACACTAAAGCAGGCTTCTGTCAGGACTTGTAGCCTCAGGGAGTGAGGAGCCCACTCTGGAGCAGGTTTGCTGGCAGGACTTGTGACCATGTGAGGGACCCACGCTAGAGCACTCTGTTCCTGAACAGAGTTCCACTCTGTTCCACTGTACCTTGTGGAAGGGACCCCACACTGGAGCAGTTTGTGAAGAACTGTAGCCCGTGGGAAGGACTCATGCTGGAGCAGTTCATGGAGGATGGTCTCCTGTTGGAGACACCCCACGCTGGGGCAGGGGAAGAGTGTGAGGAGTCTTTCTGCTGAGGAGGAAGGAACAGCAGAGACAATGTGTGATGAACCAATTGCAACCCCCATTCCCCATCACCCTGCACCTCTCAGGGGAGGAGGTAGGGAAATGGGGAGTGAAGTTAAGCCTGGGAAGAAGGGAGGGGTGGGGGAAAGATGTTTTAAGATCTGGCTGTTGTTTTCTCACTACCCTACTCTGATTTGATTGATAATACATAAAACTAATTTCCCCAAGTTGAGCTTGTGTTGCCCATGATGGTAATTGGTGAATGATGTCTCCCTATTCTTATCTGGACCCATGAAACTTCTGTTATATTTTCTCTCCCCTGTCCAGGTGAGGAAGGGAGTGATGGAGTGGCTTGGGTGGGTACGTGGCATCCAGTCAGGGTCAACCCACTGCAATATGCACAACAGAAACCACACTAAGAGGTGAAATACTATAGCAGAACTCAATTTAAAATTTTGAGATCTACCAAAGATGCACTGGAATAAATTGCCTAGGAAGGCTGTGAAAACTTCATCCTTACCTGGTGAAATAGCTGAAGCTATTAGACAAATATAGACCGGTATTAAACTAGGTAGCATGAACACTCAATCCACTTGCAGAACTGACCCTTGGAGAAGACGTCATCTTGAGAATCTTACCAGTTCTAATTTCTGTGAGAAAATGAAAAGTAAATATCTCCCCAGTTTTATCAATGGACAATATCGTCTGGTGGTTTTTCAGTAAATATGAACATTGGAGTCATGATGTTAACAACACAATTATAATCACTGAATTTTTCTTTTATCAGTTCTGAACTTAAGGTTGGATATAATAAATGGTGAAAGATATTCATACAAGCTATTTTTATCCCCTGAAGACTTTGGTGGCTTCTTATAATCAGAGATAGAAAGTTATTTGCAGAGGTGATTCATGCAGACTGTCTTAAATTCTTGCTGGAAATTACCCTCAAAGTTTCCAAAAGATTCTTTGTTGCCCATAACAAGAACATCTGATGTAGGTGTGTGATGTCTGGGAGTTTCTTTAGTGACTGTGAAAGGTCAAATATGTACACCCAGACTTCACAAAATCATTTCATTATTGAAGACTGAGCTGAAATCTTTTTCACAGCTCTATTTTTACTTTAGATAAAATATTGAAATTCAGACATACAGAATTAAAAAAAATTGTGTGTTAGAGAGGCATGTCATGCATATCTTGATTTTTTAAAAGAAGTTTGAATGGCAATAAGATTCTTATTGTATGCATGTCCACCAGCATTGAGAAAATCCTGTCATCGTTTAACTGGTCTTCTGAGAGTTGTGGTTGAAAATCATGGGATTTTACATAATAATAACAAACACAAATACTTTACCTTATGCATGCATTTTTTTTCTAGTACACTCCTGAGTTCAGAAGACTTCCCCTTTCTTCAAAAAATTAAAATTCGTCAGTGTCATCAGAAAAATGATCTTTTAGCTTTGTTTTCTTGTTTTAATGTTAATATCTATAATTGTAGAGGATAAAGGTTTTCTCTAACAAGACACCAAAAATGGATGGCAAAGCAAGAACTCTGTTAGTGACCCTTTAGTTTTACAAGCATCCAAGGACTCACTATACTTCAGAGTGTTGGTGAAGATTTTTATTTTCAGACTTTGAAGAATTTAAGTTCATAGGAATTTAAGAGTACAAATTATCAATTTCCTATTCTCACTCAAGAAGGACTCCTTTCCAATTGTCCTTTTCAGAGAAACAGACATTTTAGTATGGCAATTAGCTATTTTACTTAACTGAGAAGCAAATATTCCTGTGATCACTCAGGCTAACAGTGAAAGCAAGCAAGAACAAATCCGTACTTTAATGACTGCAGATGGCAATACCATTCTACATCTCATGTCTTCTGCATTGTAAATTCTCTTACTAATACCCTTATATGCCCATTTTAGACTTGGGGAATTTTTTTTCATGTTACTCCACATTTCCTACTAGTGTTAGTAATTAAAAGTCCCCAGAGAAGACTAAAGTTAATCTGAGCTCTTGTTCTGCCTCTGAGTTTCATAATTATAACTTGCTACATTTATGACTTTTTATGTAAGTCCAATGCTTTATGCACTGACATAGCAGTGCTGCTCCTTTTCCTTTTGGAGAAGAAAGGGCAGAAGGGCATCTTATTTATACCCTGGGAGATGACTATATGTCAAGTCAGGCTTGAAAGCAACCTGGAGCACAGAAGCTACAGATGCTTTTGTGGGACAGGTTTCTTGGCTCTCCAGCATGAGGTCAATTACAATAGCAATTACATGACAGCTTTAGCCAAAATCTTCCTTTTGGCATTGAAACAAATCACTTGCTGGTGTCCACTACAGGCAGCTAGATTTCAGCTCCAAAAAAATCCCGTGTAATTTGGGTGAGGCTAGGATGCAAACTCAAAACAGTGTGAAAAATATTACACCTGAACTTTGTGACAGGTCATCACACTATCTGCTCTGATCTGCTCAACAGGTCTCCTCATAATTTTCAGTGCATGCCCTAGTGTGGTTGAAATGCTTTATTCCCACTTTCCAGGAGCAAACCTAATTCTCCAAAGGAAGAGAAGAGATTGTTAGAGGAAATGTGTCATGAGTAAAATACACCCAGCCAGATGGCGCATGGCTCTGGGTCAAAGGAAGGACAAATCTGCAGCTCCCCCAAGGCAATAGTTAGAAGAAACTAAGCTGCATGAGGTTTAATCCTTCTACCAGATCTCTGGCCTATGGGGCAAATATATATTTTGTGGCATCACAAAGGGCTCAGCCCAAATAGTCTCTACTCTTTGGGGTAGGTTTGAAGATAACAAACAATAGAAGAATTGAGACTGCAATTGTCACCAGAGCTCCTGAGAAGAAAGGAAGGGCTGTACATATGACTGAACTCCAGTTTGTAACTGTTTAAAGACTAAAAGCAATTAGAAGGATCAATGAACTCAATTAAAGTCTAATGAAACATCTACTGCAGGGCAAGAAAATCACAGTAGTTTTAATATTTGTCTCATCTCTTTTCACATAAGGATCATTCAGGAATACTAGTCCTTACACAAGGTTGATCAAGAACAAATTCAGACTAGGTCTGGACAGAAATGCTAGACCTCACACTTTGAAGGAATCTTAGGAGCTTGACTGGCTACTGCATGTCAGCTTTTTCTCATGAGTCTGCCAGAGATTTCTGGCTGTGTCCTTGCCCCTTTTCATGTGTTAACACAGGTGATCAGGTGCACCAAGATGGCTCTGGGAGAAGAAAAGCTAAGGGTTTTTTTGTTTCTTCTTTCAATCTTATTAGTTTAATGTGGAAAAACAACCTTGTAATTAAGCTGACTGTGACTGCCTAAGTAGCTTGCTGCTACCAACAGGGATGCCTCCCATTCTGTGGCCCCCTCCCACTGCCCCAGATATGCAGCCCTATACTTTTCTCTATTCCAGCACTGGTTTGCTGGGGTACAATTCAGCTCACCAAATCAGAAAATGAAGGGACCAAAATAATAATTAAAAAAAAATCAGATAATTTTCTACTTGCTTAGGTAAGAGAACTGGTTCATAAGGGTTGGGAGAGGTAAGGCACATGCCAGACAACTCAAGAGAAGGGACAGGGTCATGCCAGTAGTACTTGGAACACACGAATAAACGTCCTGCTTTCAGTACTGTAATTGGTCTCTGTACCTTTTCATTGGCATTATTCTGGGGATCCCCCTTCTCTACGCTTTGATTTAACAGTATAGAAAGATTGGAGGAAGAGCAGAGGAAGAGGAGAGAAAAGAAACAAACTCATGAGTTTGAGGGAAGACTTTGATTAACAGCTAGAATGAAGGCAGAATTGTCCCACAGACCATGGAACTACACACTGTGTTTTGAGTTAACGCTACCCCAGACCTACTGGAGAGTAAGGCCTTAATTATGAGCTAAGGAATGGCCTGTGTCCACCTCTGGAGGACAGAGGAACCTCTACTTAGAGGGCTACCATTCAAAGTTCCTCCAAAGGGAATCAAAAATTGATACCTACTGTAGTACTTTCACCTCTTGTATTCTGGGAAGACACCCTCTGTACATCAGATATCCAAGCCCCTTAAGTGATATGCAATTGCCACTAAAGCAGAAGCACACCATGTCGCTTCCTGCCTTTGCTTGTAAAATCTTTGAGAGTTTTATGACACCTGGGTGGAGCTGCCCAAGGACTGCACAGCTCGGTGACCTCTCCTTGTCATGATCCATCTATGCCTCTCAAACTAGCACCTTCTTTACAGCAGGCAGAAATGGATCATCAAGCAAGATTAAAAGCCTGGTCAGAGAAAAGTGACTTACTTTCATCTCAGCCAAGGTTTCAGCTGCTCTTAAACCTCTAATTGCTGGGCCTTCACACTCCACTTCCTAGATTGAGGCATGATGTGGGCTTTTTATTTATTTATCTCCCCCACCAGTCTTCCACAGAAAATACAGCAGTTCTTTTTTTTTAATAAAGTAGGAACATTTGGCAACACTGCAGGTGCATCTTGTCCAGTATTTCTGTTACAGCAGGCAGAAGCTAAATGGGTGATTAGGGATGCACAAATCTCAAGAGATTCAGAAGTTTATTTCTGACAGGCACCCAGGAGTGCCTTTGTTTATATACTATCCAAATACAGCCATCAAACGTCTTATATATTCATCTCTTCTACTGCAGTGTCCTGTTTGAAGACAATGACCTAAACTCCTTTACAAAAATGTGTCTCTGACTTCCTTCTTGCCTCGAAGTCCTTAGGCTCTTGGAATGTTAAGTCAGGTTGGTTTTGTTTAGGTAGATATACATTTCTTAGGACTCAGCATTTAAATTGAGACATCCCAGACTCATTATACTGTGACATGAGGCAAGTTAGCCTATGTTTGGTTTTATGTTTCAATCTAGTGATTTGAACGGTATCACACAGCAATAGAGAAGCAAGGCAAGTAAAAAATAGAAAAGCTACCAAACACAGAAACTTCTCTTTGAAAAATTATTTCTTTGCCCAGAAAGGTTATGTGCGTTTCCAGCTAAAGCAGTCAGTCTAAAACTGATGTCTCTTCCTTTCCTTTATACACAGGGATCAGCATTGTTTTTACATGAATAAGCAAGATACTTTGCCTGTCAGAAGGGTGACTGGCCTATCTAAGCTAAAAAAGGGAAATTGTATCACCTTTCCTTATCTTTGACATACCAGAAAAAAAGTTGATTGATATTAACCAGCACTCTAGGAATGCCAGCAGGCTACAGTGGTACAGAAACACAAATATAGCCACACAATCAGTGTCCAACCAGATTTGCACAACAAAGTGCTAAACAAGCCCTGCTAAGTGCCAGGCAAACATGGCTAATTTGCTTCTGGAACTGAGCTGGTACATTCAAATGATGGGGCAGTATGATTTAGCTGATATCAACAGTCTGAGGTTGTCTGTATCTTAGGATCTTGCAAGATGGAGATATCCTGAGTTGCTTGCTTTATCTCTTTTTCTTCCTAGAAATCAGCCCTGTGAATACAGTGTATTGTACTCTAGTTGGGGGCTTCATTTAACCTTTCCTGGCTTTGCGAAATAGCAGCTTGTAAAACTGCTACTCCTTTCGATTAAAACAGAACTAATATAAAACAGCATTTCCTTCTGGTTTTAAGTCTCAGGTTAAATTAAAAAATAAAGATCCAGCAGACAAAAACAAGAGAAGATTTTAAAATTTACATAAGCAATATTTTCAGAGATTAAAAAAAAAGTTCATTATGAACCTTGGGCAAAGATTTGAGTGGTTTCTTATTTGATCAGAACCTGTTTGTTTATCCCTAACTTTAACCATATGGGAACAGTTTTATGGAGGAGGCTCATAAAACGAAAATGACAGAGCGCACAGCTCAATCTGAGTCTGCTTGGGCTGTAAATATCCTGTTATCACCAGCTATGATGCTCTAAACCTTAACTCCTGGATTAGCATAGTCAGTGCTGTGCTATTGCAGACTCTAAAGGTGGTTCAGCCTGAAGTACCATCCAGAAATGGAGAATACCAAAACCTCACATTGATACTGAAAATGTCAGCATTATAAAACATAAAGGCAGTCAGTATCTTTAAGGAAGGAGATAAAAATTTGGAAAGTTAGAGAAAGAAAATTAAGACAAGAGAAGAGAAGAGAAGAGAAGAGAAGAGAAGAGAAGAGAAGAGAAGAGAAGAGAAGAGAAGAGAAGAGAAGAGAAGAGAAGAGTGAATGAGAAAGATACTGAGATGAAGAGAAAGATAAACAGAAAAAGAGCGAGAGAGCAAAAGAAAGAGCAAGAGAGGAAGAGAGAAAGAAAGAGAGAAGGAGAGAAAGAGAGAGAGAAAGAGAGAGAGAAAGAGAGAGAGAAAGGGAGGAAGAGAGGAAGGGAGGAAGGAAGGAAGGAAGGAAGGAAGGAAGGAAGGAAGGAAGGAAGGAAGGAAGGAAGGAAGGAAGGAAGGAAGGAAGGAAGGAAGGAAGGAAGGAAGGAAGGAAGGAAGGAAGGAAGGAAGGAAGGGAAAAAACTAATAATTAATTTCCTATGAAATACACACAGTTTACAACAAAATCAAGTCAGTCACAGGTTAAGTGGGAAAACTCAGTCCCAAATAATGTGACTTGCCAGGCAGCAGAACAGATCAGTACTAGAGTAGAGCAAACCTGGCTTCTGACATGAATTTGTAATTTGTTTTTTCTGCTTATTGACTGTTTCCACAGCACACAGTTGCAGAAGTGTTGTGGCATGGCAGATCTTCCTCTTTCATTGTATCAGCTTTGAGAAAGGAAAAATAAAATTAAAAAGAAAATGATAGGGGAAAAAAAAAAATCTCTTTCAGTTCTGCTGCCCAGAGGGATGCAAACACTCCTTTCCCAGTTCTAGAGGATGCGTATTGGTTCAGTTCAGTGGTGCCCTATCAGCTTCAGCTGGTCATCTGACAATTACTCCCCAAGGCTTATAAGCCTCAAAACTGTTAGCATCTGATACAGATATCTTCCAGTGGCTCTGCACCACTGAGGTGCTAAGAGTTAAAATTTGGCCCTAACTGTTGTTATACCTGCTTCTATCAGTGCCTAGTTACTCATCAGATTGATTGTAAAGCTTTATTGTTTTATAACTCTCTGCTTGGTCTGTTACCAAGTCACATTAACAATCTGTTAATGGTTTTTCATTATTCCCCAAGCATCCACAATAGGTGTCTACGACCTGGAAACAGTCCTTAGAGGAGAGAAGAATAATGGTGATAATTGTGTTGATCTGTTCCTCAAGTGACATTTCTAATGTACTGGTACTGAGGTTCCTGAATGTGGTTTTTGCTCCCTGAACAGTGACTGGCCCATAAACAAAAGGATCTTAAGAAAATATGAAAGCACCTGGCAAAAATATGGGACAGAGAGATTCAATTCACTCCTGTCTGTTCTTAAATTCAAAGAAAGAAGGGAAGAAGTTAAGGAAAATGCAAGCGTGTCTGGAACTGCTTCCTAAAAGAAAACTCTCATCCATCTTTAATGGAAATAGTGGAAGTAAACAGGCTGGCTTCAGTCATTTAAATGTAAATTTGGCAAGTCACTGCAGAACGTACGAGGAAAAATCCTGTCTTAACAACTTGATGAGACTTTGTAAATCCAATCTGTAGTTTCTTGGTGAGGAAGGTGGTGCTAAATAATGATTAGGACATTAACCAGCAACTGCAAAACACAACTCTTGTTCCTGGCTTC